>NW_027114646.1:376318-410362 GCF_000696795.3 Halyomorpha halys
TATCATGTCATAATATCACTTACAGCAAATTTACTTGATGTGTTTATATGTATACAGTTGTAAATAACAATAAATAAATTATTAAAAAAAAAAAATAGTTTCACTGTACATTTTGTTTCTTAATTCTTAATTTACATTGTTCATTTATTTTTAATTAGTCTAATACCTCATTTTAGTCCATACTATCTTTCTTTTATAATTACACACGGTCAATCATCGATCTTCAAGTAATTGAAAATAATATTAATAATAAAAATTAAAGAAACAAATAAATTAAAATAATGCAAATACCATCCGACCTAAGCCCCCTCAAATATATTAATCACTTTATGCCCAGTGATTTCACACCACCATATAAACAATGTTTACTAATGACTCTCTGTTTCCTTCCCTTAAAACATTTACTATGGTGCGATAATAGAGTATAATTATTAATAAACCTATTAATATAATGGATTAATTAATTAATTTATTTGTATTGTACATAATGGTATAAATGTGTTTAGAGATTTTATTTTATTTTTATATTATTTTGAAATTGTATTTTATCTTTATTTCTCTATTTTCAGATTCTGATTTATTTCTTTTAACTTATCTTTCTGTTTATATATGTATTGGGATTTTATTATTTATTTTATATTTATTATTTTTAATTATGGTATACCTATGAATAAAAAAGTAAGTAATTTAATGATGGGATTAGCTTCGGTTATTTGGATGTCGCTCATAAATTTCAGGTTTATTTCAGGTTTATCTTTTAAATATTTATAAATTGGTACAGGCAATGAAATGTTAAGCATTTTCTACACATTCCATACATAATGTTTTAGAGATCGAACTAACAGTGATCTGAATACCGGACCTACCAATAACCTATAATGAGATTCAGGTTTTGAAAGTCCCTATAGCCTTGTTCGTCAATCAGCCTTGGTTGAGGGGAACCGGATTTCAAGTCGTTATCCACTTCTTCTTTTTTTTTTTATTCTTTAAGGTCTCCTGAAGATAAGTTAATACTTTGCTAAAACTTATTTTAAAGACCACGTTATTTTTTATTTTATCTTTCCATTAAGTCTATTGATGCCCATGGTCAGATAATACATGTATTTTATGCGTCCAATTGGAATGAAGTTACCTGGAGTTGGGAATGGCCGATTGAAAGAGATAATTTCATCAAAAGTTTATAGGATCATTAAATATGTGATTCAACCGAATGCCTTTCATAAGAAATAGGATAATAATAACAAGTTCTAACTGACAAGCTTGGTCCATATAACTACATCAGTTAACTGAAAATATACCTCTCATTTACGTGTTGGTCGATCCTTCGGACGTTAAGCTTCTGATTCAGCGCTCATTACTTATTTTAGTGATTGGTTATACGGATAGACGATTTTTCAAGTACAATTCAATCGTCTTGAAGTTGCAACCTCAATTATATGAACTGGATGCAGATGTAAAATCGGGTATTCTATACCTTAATTTTTATTTTATTTTATCCCCCCCCCCTAGTTTCTAACCTTGCATCCTCTTCCATTCCTGACAATCCTCCGAGGCGCCTAAAAAGAAGATGGCCACGAGACCAGCTAATGTAAAATGTAATCAGAGTGCTACCAATGGGTAATTGCTCTACACGTCTGTAACACTCCATTTTAACTAAGATCATATTTACTAAAGGTATTATGTAATATTCAGTTGTAAATTTCAATAAAGATATTAAAAAAAAATTGTTTTTTTCAAGAATCTGAAAGTATTATTTTCCCAACCACCTAAGCGACAACGAAAAAACATTTTATCACAAGTATCACGGCTTTCTTACATTCTGGATTCAAGCTAAAATGGGAACTGTGTATTATTTCAATAGAATTAACAAGCATTTATTCTATATTATTTAATTAGAAATTACGTTAAAATTTTTATTTAAGATAAATATAAATTTATACATTAAATGAATTTAAAATTTATACTTTTGCACTGTACCAAAAGTGCAACTTTATTCCGTTTATTTTTCCGTAGTTCTGGGTAGTTCTAGAGATACAAATACATATATACCCGGCAGCGGTTCGAATCCGGTTACAGGGATTGACTTTTGCGCCACACGAAATGAAATCGTAATCCCCTCACCGAGAGAATCAATTGGTTACCTATAGACAACCCCCCCCTCCTCCCTTTGAGTATTTTGAGTATCTTCACAGGTCTAAGTATAGTATTAGTAATGAGGTGTAGATAGTTGACCGTAGATTACTGATTGAACAAGATGGTCGGGGGTGCGGTCAGCAAAGAAACAACATAAATATACAAAAAAATATTTATTTATGCCGACATTTCTACCTGATTTTCAGATCTTCATCAAGGCTATAAAAACAAAAAGACAACAACCATCATTTAGAGAGAAAAAAGTTGATTAATAACTATGGACAACGACCGTAGTAGATTGATTACATTATTATTTATATACATGTAAATGTGAGTAATAAATAAATGATACAGTGGAAAGAATGTATAAAGAATTATTTAAATTAATAATGGAGCTTATGAAAAAAAAAAGAAAATATCTATAGTATTAGTAGTGTGTTTTAGGATCTAATCTTGTTTTTTTTGGAACCTAGAGGTTTCCAATCTTTTTCGGTTTGCGGCTCCCTAAATCGGATTTTTTTTTCGTGGCGCCCTTAACATTTTTTTAGTTTCTTGAAAAATTGGAAAACTTTCCTTTTTTTAAAAACGATTGCCCATTTAACAGCGAACAATTAAAAACAGATACTTACTATTTTCCTTGTGATGATATAAAATATCTAATTTCAACTGTCTCGGTAATATCCATATTGAGACTGGATAACCACAATGTGGTTACGTAAGTAAAAAAATAAATTAAATGTGAATTTTAAATTCACAAACAATTTTTTGAACGTCTATTGATGATTAAAATTATTAATGGGATGGATGGGCTTGATGTTCACCACACAACTTTTAAAATCTCGGAATAAAATTGAATATGGCGACCCTCACCCTTCTTCTGAAGAAGTAAATTCTGATAGAGCCCTGGCTTGAATCCTTATAAATTAATCATTATCTGCTTCAAAGTATTTTTAGAACTTTTTTATAAGCTTTGATCAACAAAAATGGATTTTATATTGCAAGACAAATTAACTTCATTGGAGGTTACAAACTGGTGCAACAAGGGAACACTCATTATTAATTTTTATTTTCCACAGATGTGATTTTTTTAAATTGAATATTTGCCCTTATTACAGCACCGCGGCGCACACTTTGAGATTCACTGTCATAACTCTTATTTCTGAAATTTATTGTTTTTAGCTTAAATATATATACCAATATATATTTTGATTTCCACACTGTTTCTTTCTTCTGAAGTTGCCGACATTTTAAGGAGTTTTTGAGTTGTAATTTTGTTGTACTTGGCGTTCTTTGAATATTATAGTGTGCTGGGGCACACATTCGTTTTGAAATTTAAACTAAATCTAAAAACATAGTCCCTAAATACGTGTCCTGGCACGTCGTTTCGGTATTTTTATTAGCAGCTGGTTTGTTACCATAGCACCGGAGAGGGCGTTGTTGTATGGGTCCAGCAGTGGATTTGTTCGTTGATGATTTTATAGTGATTTACAATAAAATTAAATCTCTTAAAAATTAAAAATATAGGAGGAAAACACAAACGTGCAGTAACTTACGCTTAGGCTTTTTATATTGTAGTGCTCAGACACTCACAATTTACTTTGACCTTCATAGAAAGATAAATATTAATTCTCATTCCACCCACTATAGGGTGTTGTTCGTTCAAGAACATAATTTTAAGAAGTTAGTTTAACTAAATTTATCATAATTAATCACTAATTATTAAGTAATATAAATAACCTTACATTCATTTAATTTATTATATAATTTATTTTTAGAATAAATTTGTACTAATAATTATACATATTCTTGATTTTTCAGGAGACGAGAAACAAGGTTAAAAATATTCTGTATAAAAAAAACTTGTCCGTTCAGTATAGTTTAGAATATTATCATAAAATACAACTCAAATCCTTTATTTCAATTAATAGATATTTTTTTCCTTAGTCTGACAATGTACGTAACTTAATATCGACATTTTTTGGTCTTAAATCCTTTATACTTATCGTTACAGAAATATTGATGCTAATGTGGGACATTTTTAGAGTGACCAAAAGAGTCGTCTTGGAAACCCAGGATCAACATGGCATTTAAATTTTATGTTTAGAGTTACTTTAAATTACTACTTTTTCGTTTGCCTTATGTGGAGTAGTTGTTAATTCTTAATTCACATCACTATTGTAATTTATTTTAATTAACAAGCTTAATACAATAAAAAATATAACTTCTTACCGGTTGAATCCGGAGAACGAATTTTGTCTTGAGCTCCATCTTCCTGAAATAATGGAAAAACCAGAAAGATTATTAGGTTGTGTTGTAAAGGTCCAGTTCAATCATTGATATATATGTAACTATTTTATGGGGCGTTAGAAATGATAATGGCCTGAACTCAAACCCAAAATAATGATTAAATTGCTACTACCAATGGGTAGGTTCTTCACAAGAATAAATTCAGTAATAATAGTCCTATATATAAATTAAGTTTTTAAAGCTAGAAATGTAAAAAAATAAATAAACAAAACAAAATATTTTTTTATAGAAAATAGTTTATATACAATACGCCCAACAGACAACTTCTAATTACTACCTTAAATTGAAATAGCTGCTTGTTTATTTAACAAAATTAAAGATACTTTTGTGGAAAGATTTTTTTTTTTTTAATACCCGATCGAATATATTTAGCAGCACTTCTAAAATCTCCCATTGTATAAATCGTGGAACTAAACCTAAATTTAAATTCTCCAAAAAATACTAAAAATATTATTTTAAATAAGAATTTCGGCCGGAATTCCCAGCCTTCTTCAAGGCTAAGAACAAAGAACTAGATAACAACCAATGAATACATATATATAAACAAAATTCATTCTGTACAATTATTTACTTTATGTCAGTTTGTTTATATTTTATTTGTATTCATTGTTTTTTATCTTGTTCCTTGTTCTTATCCCTGATGGAGGCTAGAAATTCTGGCCGAAACACTGCCACGATTAAATAACCGGTTTCAACTTATTTGTGTTATATTTTAATCGCACCCCCCCCCCAACCATCATCACCTCATATAATTCATCCACGGTCAACTATCTCTCATCATTAGAAAACTCTTCACTGATGGCATCTTCTCAATCTGCCCCAAAAAAATTAAAGACTTAAAAAACAAAAATAAAGACAGCTATAAATACAGAAATTAACCTTGAAGATGCCTGACAGCCCCGGTTGAAGAAAACAGCCATAAATGCTTAATCAATTTCAATGATATAGTTAAATTGATTGATATGTCGTCTAACACTGAGTATTTCAATAAATTAAAACATGTATTCAGTGATAGTAAAGTGAGTAAATAAAAGTTTTATCTGATGTCACCAGTCAAAATTTCAAAGCTCCTCTAAACAATAGAATGTGTAATAAACACAGATAACTGCACCGAAAACTAATTAACAAGAAATATTATTCGGGGATTTAGCGATGCTGCAACATGGACAACAGACTGAATATCAATCGCGAAGGCAGGGAAACAGCTGTTGAAAATGTATTCAAGCTTTTAGAAAAATATAAGCTAAACCACCTTATATATACAATTCAGGTAAAAAAAAAAAAGAAAATAATGATTTTTTTTAAACGCACCAACATTATAAACATTTGTAAAATCATTAATTTTTTTAAACTAATCAATCTATTTTATAGACTTTACAGTCCTAATTATTGACCAATCGTTTAACATAATTATTAAAAAAATAAATAAATCTGTATAGCTTGTAAAGAAGTACTGTTGCTGAGCCAATGGATGTGTAAGGGAAGTGATTAGTTAGAATCACGCTCGACCGCCAGATTTTTATCCAATTAAGGGTGCCCACTTCCTGAGGATGGGAAGACCCCAAAGGGCACCCGAATCAACTGGGCTGGTACACGGCAACAATAAAACAGAAAATAATTACTGATTATTATTAAATAATTAACAACAGCTGGATTCGAACCCGCATTTGAGTTAGTAACAGAGTGCCTTACCACTAGGTACCCGTTCCCTCCGCATATTATACATATGTAATGTTTTATTGTTTAACGGATGTTGAGATATATCAGATCAAATATTATTATCTGCGGAGAAAGAAGATCTTAAATTTGTTTAAAATCAAATTAAACTCAGTTATTCTACTAAACTTAATTAACAAATAAAAAGTCTAACGATATCTTTCATTGCTGTGTGATATTAATAATCATTCCAATAAAAGTCTATTGTATTGCTAAAATTTAATTATTCCTAACTAAATAATTCGACCAGAAGGCATGTTTTAATAGAATATCTTCGATATAGACAGGCCGCAAATCGAATTATAAGAATGTTTTCAGTTTGCATCATAGCTATACCTCATTTCCTAAAAATCAGTCAGTCTAGTGCTCGAGACGGTTCGGTTAAGATGTCTCTTGTTCTGTTATTGTTTAATTATATTTTATATTTAACAGTGTTTATTTATATTTTTTATGTTTTATGAAAGTCTTTCTAGTGTTGCAATATTAAACCCTTTTGAAAATAATAATAATAAAAAAAGTATAAGCGTGTATAAACTGTTATTATAATAAATTATAAATATATACTCATTGATCATTTACACAGGTAATAAAAATTAAATGGAACATAATATTAAATATTTATTATTATATTAAAATGTTTAATGTTTTTCTTTTTAGATCAAGTTTAAGATGTAGATATAAAACAAAAATAATAATAATTAATCAAATCACCTTATCGAAAATTATTTATCTTGTAAACTTATGTAAAGTCATTTCGCATTGCATTTTGTCCATAATTCCAAGCTTAATTTTTCTTTTGAGATTTGATAATTTATTTTGTAATCTATTCAACTAAACTCTTATGTTATTTCTATTAAGAATCAGTTAGCAAAAAACAATTTAGTAAGATATTAAAATATTGAATAATTTTTTTAATAAATCAAATAGCTTATAATTTAAGATCTATTTAAATTGCCATATCTCACTTAGCTATGACAAATAATTTTATTAGGTTCTGAAAATTAATTAAACATTGAAAAATATAATTATTTATAAACTATAATATAAAAATATACCTGTACATAAAAGATTATACTTTAGAACCACTTAAATAATAAGATCTTATATCAATATGACAATTAATTTGAGCAATCTACCAATTTCTTTTTTATTTTTATTATTTGGTAAAATAGTGAAATTTCAAATTTCAAACTTTATCTTATTCATAATTATAACTCTATTAATTGAAATTTTAAAATTAATACGCAATGTATCCTTAATATATGATCAACTTATCCTTGATATCATCAATAAAAATAAAATATAACCAATAAAATCAATAACAAAATACCTGTGAAAACATAAATGCTGCCGTTCTGTTGAATCGTATAAATTGAAATAGTTCCTTTTTTTACAAGAGACTGATATAAGGTCAGCAGTGGCGGCAATTCTCGGCCAATCAGGAGACAGTTTACATCTTATATTCAAATGAGCGTCCCTAACATTACAGATCAAATCCATGTCTTATTAGTAAAACTTCAGTAACGGCTTAGTGCGGTTGGGTTCAGTGTCAAGCGTTTAATTTTATTTTAAACATATTAAAGTTTCCTTAAATGTAATGATAATCATATAATAATAATTATTATTATTATTATTGCTTTGTTATATTCCCCTCACGTATCGAAATATGCCTATTATAATAAGGAATGATGCTGATTAGAGAATTCCAAGAAAGAAGTAAACGCCATATTGAAAAATTGTGAGGTAAGCTATGAATTTAAAATGTTGCATGCCAATTTCATATATATATATTTAGATTAATCTCTAGTGAGTGTTTCCTTTTTTAATACACATAATTTATTTTACGATACTGTGTAATACGATTTTAACAGTTAATGTAGGTTATTTACCACAAAACTAATTTAAGTTAGAACACCATTTTTTTAATAATTGTGAGTTATAATAATTTATTCTTATTTTGATGAAATTCTTTAAAGTTTTATTTAGCGTCTTCTAAGAAATAGTAATAATTATTGTTTAGTTTTTAATTTCCAAGAAATCGAAGTTTAATAAGAAAGAAGAATCAATTTTGTTTTATTTATTTTTTGTGTGGGTTCACTCATTGATTAAAGTTAAATATTTTTTTTGGTATTTGGAGTATAGTAAGCGATAAAGAAATACATGAGTTTTGGCAAGAAAAAGATCAATTAATTCTTTTTTTTTTTTAAATGAAATTTATTGTTGAAGGTTTTCTTGAATATTTGAAGCTTATATTTACAGGTAGTAAATTATGTAGCCGTAAGTATACCAATATAATTTCTTTAAAATAAAATACTACACATAACATTTTTTTCAAGTAAACTTGGTCTTTGAACTTTTTATTAGCAATAAACTTAAGGGTAAAAGTTTACATGTAATATTAAATTAATTAAAAGAATGTTATGTTCAACACCAAAATCATTAAAGCAGGACCAAGGCATTCTCGAGCCAGAAGTGTACCGGTTCAAACCAGATTTAATTGGAATGTATATAGAATCTATCAGCTACTGTACTATGCATCTAAAATATTTTTTCTTGTGATTGACTAGCGCAGGAATTTAGCATTTACTAAATTATCATACAAGTATCTCACTTTTTTCTCATACATGTTTCTCACATGAGGATTATTTAAAAAATTTAGGAATTTTTGGAAAACACCAAAATTTCTAAGAGAAGTTAAACGTCAACAGTTTTATGCATTAAGTTCGATTTTTAAAATTTATTATAATTACATATATGTATATAAATAATTTACCGTATAATTTTAAATATAAAGATAGGTATAATATAAACCTGATAAAGATCAGGTAAAAATAAAGTTAACAAATATTTATTTTCCGACGTTAAGCCCCACTTTGTAGAGCTTCATCAGGGCTGTTTGCAGCAATTCAAGTTGATAGCTTGGGGGACTTTCCCAAGCTAATAGGTAACTTAAACTTAAACAGTCCCAATGAAGCTCTACAAATAGGGGTGAAGCATCGGAAAATAAATAGTTGTTAACTTTTTTTTTTTTTTGACCTGACCATCTTTTTCATATTTATTATAACTTTTAGCTTCCCAGAGCACAGAGGACAAACCTTAAATATTTGGTTAATAATGGTTTAGTTCGTCATTATCAAAGGTTATGAAGCTTTTAATTATGCAGGGATTAAAAAACCAAATTTGTCCAAATGACTCGTCCGATTTGGTCCAAATTAATATGCAAATTGGGAATTTGTGTAAAATAGGTTTTGTATCAACATCCTTAATTTTTTTTTACTGCTTTCGTTTAACCATCATTTAAGCCAATTCTTTTTTATTTTACACTTATTTATTTCAAACAAGGTTTATCCTTTCGACTTTATTGTTGACCACTAACTAATAAAAAAAATATATGTAACTATGTTCTTACCTATCTCTTGAATTACTTGACCAGGGTGGGTAAAATACTTCTTTTTATATAACGTTATAAATTATACCTTATAAGATTATAGTTATTGTAGTATTAGATAATTGAAAAAAAAAACTACACAACCAATTAGTGGACTAATTCGAATAGTGAGAAGCTATATTGATCTACTCACTTGCCAAACTTTTTTTAAATAAAAACTTCTTCATGAAACGCTATGTCACAATTGTGGGATCTAGCAGCTAAATTCACATCCTTAACTTTGGCAAATTTTATAGAAAACATGGAATACTTATTATTTCAATAAGATAAGGTTACTTTAGTTTCCAAACGTCATTTTAAGCGTTCAATTTGAATAAAATATTGTTAGTTCTGATGATTGCATTAAAAAATATTCTTATCGTATATATTTTATAGTTTAAACACAAATTTATTATACAATGGATTTTCTCTAAAGCGAACACCCATGGGGAAATTTTCGTTATACAGAGGTTTCCTTCAAGGAGGTATTCCATTTACAAACATTTCCATAAAATATTGAAATAATTATATACTTATTTTATTTTTTACATTAATTTCAAGTTCGATAACAAATTAGAATAAAATTTAAATAATGTATTATTAGAACTTTCATGAAAAAAAAATAAAAAACACATTAAGAATTTTAAATGTATTGTTATTAAAACAATTTTGGATGTTGATGTAAATCAGTAGCGTTCCATAAATGCTAACGGGGAACTATATCTTAAACTAAATTTGTTATGAAAACAAAAAATGATAATTTAAAAGCGAATTTTCTTCATATGAGCTGAACCTGACCATCTTTTTCATATTTATCATTTATTATAACTTTTGATTTCCCGGATTAGAGTGGACAACACTTGAACATTTGGTTAATAATGGTTTAGTTCGTCATTACCTAAGGTTATGAAGCTTTGTAACTACGCAGGTTTCTCATTAATTACTTGACCAATGTGGGCAAAATACTTCTATTTATATAATGTCATAACTTATACCTTATAAGATTATAGTTATTGTAGTATTAGGGATATGAAAAAACTTGCATAACTAACCTGCAGGAAAGGTGAAGCAGCAGTATTATCTAGGCACGCCAGAGGTTTTTTAAATAAATTCTTCCCACGGTGTTTCAGTTGTAAAATCTAGCTACTAAATTCACAGCCTCGACTATGGCAAATTGTGTAGAAAACATGGATTATTTATTATTTCTATAAATCAAGATTAATTATCTTTCAAAACGCCATATTCAGCGTTCAATTTGGATAAGATATTGTTAGGGTCTGATGGTTGTATTAAAAAAATACACTTATTGTGTATATTTCACGGTTTAAATAGGAATTTATTATAGAACGAAATTTCTCTAAACAGAACAACTTAGGGAGATTTTTTCATTATAGAGGGGTTTCCGTTAAGAAGGTATTCATTAACAGACAAAAAAAAAAAATTAAAACAATTATACACTTATTTTATTTCTTACATTAATTTCACGTTCCATGAAAATGAGAATAAAATTTTTAAAATGTGGTATTTGTAAAAAAAATGTATTATAAAATAAAACAGATCAAGAATTGTAAATGTATTGTTATTAAAACAATTTTGGATGTTTATGTAAATTCATAGCGTTCTATAAGTGCTGACGGGGAAATACATCCTAAACTAAATTTGATATGAAAAAAAAAATAATAATAAATGAATGGAATATGGTCCGGGTGCGGTAAAAAAAAAACAACTCAAATAGTAGATAATTATAATATTTTATTGAGCCAACGTTTCGCCCCACGTTTCAGGGCTTCGCCAAGGCTAAAAAAGATACAAACACAATAGTTACAAAAAGGAAAAAAAAAAAAAGAAAAACATAAGTGTAAAATAACAAGGGTATAAATTGAAAAGTAAGATATAATAAGAAAAATTAAAGGTTGTAAATAGTAAATGAAAAGAGTAATAGTAACAGATATATAAGAGAAGAAATATTAAAGAAAGTACAAATAAAGAGATGAAAAAAGAAAAAAAAAAATACAAATCAAATGATGAGACAGAATGCATACCTGTTCTGACGGCAGTCAAAAAACAAAGTGACGGTTGGTATTGGGAGGAGTGGGATGGCAGTATTGCCACAATAACGAAAATAATTTGTAAAGTAAACATAGTAAAAAATTATTTAAATTAGGTGAACAATAAATGTTAATATACATAATAGGGGGAGAAGAAATATTAATAAAAAAAAATACATATAGAAAAACAAAGGAAAAGTAAAGTATAAAATAATGGGATACAATAAGTGTAAGTGATTAAGAAACAAAAATTATACCAAATGAGCGGGGATACAGAAAAGTGTAAAATATAATAGAAAATTAATAATAAAGTAATTAATATAAGTACAATTAAGAAGATAACACATGAATATAAATTAAAAGATAGATACATGAATATAAATTAAAAGATAGATACATGAATATAAATGAAACAGGAAGGATAGTGAATATAAAAATAATAGAATAAAAAGTGAGAATTTAGAAAAACAAGAAAAAAAGAATGACAAGAAAATGGGCTTTTCAATAATAATAATAATTTAAAAACGAATTTTCATGATATGAGCTTAATCTTTCATTTCTGCTTTAATTATGTCAAAATCTTGGGTTTCACCGATTTTTAATTTATCCGTTAAAACAGATTAAGAATTTTAATTGTTTAAAAATTAATTAAGAATTTTTAACGAAATGAACCCCCTTTTTCGTTTTCACTTGTCACTTAAACTTCGTCTATGTAAGAAAGCGAGATTCTGATTGAACGGAGGAGCGATATTCACAATCTAATTACTGACTGAGCAACTATTAGTGCTGTCAGTACACACTAATATAATAAGTGGAAAGAGTTTCTGAGTAATTGGAACGAAAATTCAATTACAGTTGGAGGTATGTCCGAGAATTCTTCATGTAACGAACTATCTAATTATATAAAGAAAGTAGGAAAACAAAAATAGAATATCTTTGTTTCCTTTTCAATTATTATACATAATATCAAGTAAGAATAATTTCTAAATAACTCATGTTTCCTCAACAGTTTGACGCAAGGATTAATTTGTAATTACATAACTATTTACAGACCTAAAAAATCAATTAATACATTTTATTTGATAAACAATTTCATTAATGCCTTTACATTGTCGGCAAAAATAGTATTATAATTTTTTTCATAAGTGATTACTAACATATTTAATTTTTGATTAATTAGTTTGTAGTAAGGTAAAAAATATTTTATCAGTTTTATCCGTTACAGACAAGTTAACTGAAAAAAAATAGTGCCCACTTCCAGAATTTTGGTTTCTGATACAGAAAATTTGTATCTTATAGGCCGCAATTTTAATTACTGTGTAAGACTTCAGTAAGAGGGTTTCTGTAATAGAGAGGTGTCCATTAGGAGAGGTTTATCTGTATATATATTTTTTTAATCGAATCGAGAACATTAAAAGAAAGCCTGTTGCTTATTAGGTGGAGGTAAAAATCTGCTAGTAGTATAACCAAATACATTGAGAGCAGGCAACACATCTCGATTTTAAAGGTCATTTTGGTGTGTTGGCAGCTTTGGCCAGCTCCAATGGTTTGATATTATGTTATTTATGTTTTTATCGAAACCAAAAAAATAAACATAAATAACAAAAGAAATTTATAAGTAAAATAATTGACTATCTTATATTACTTTAATTAATTACTTTATCTTAATAAAATAAGACCGTTTTAAACTGTTAAAGTGTTCTATGTTCGAAATATTTTGGAATTATTGTTTTAGTAGGACCGAAAAATCTCAGAGGAAGGATAATTACCGGAACTATAAAGACAATTTCAGGAGGAATTTTATATATATTATTGCTTTAAAATGAAAGTATATCAGGAATCAGCCAGTGTTGAGCTCCTCGAAGCGGGGCCTGCTGAGGTGTAATAAAATATATACAGGTTTATGACCCCTGCGGGGAATTTAATTACAGATGGAGATAGTGGCCCGAAGGAGGTGCACCGAATTTATCATTTTTATATATTCAGGAGGATATTTATCGGAATTTACGGAGCTGTGTTGGCTACCGAGGTATCAGGAGAGTAAGAATTTGTAGGAGCCATTGAAGTGGGCTATTGGAGTGGGGGAACGTCTCCCCTCCCTGCCGGGCCCTCGAAAAAATGAAGTTAATTTCTCTTCCACTGATCGCTGTTCATTCACGCTTCAAATGAAAAATGACCAGACCTTTCTTCTTTTTTTTAAATTCTACAGTTATTGAAATTTACTATTGTATTTTTAATATTTTAAGCAAGAGCTGAATTAGACTGATATTAATCATAGTCATAGTCATGTTCAGAAGCTATACAGATGTTTTTATGCCTATGGCAGTGGCGTAGCGTAGTCCGGCGAGGTGGAAGGCGGCACTAAATAATAATAATATTTTGTAAAAATTTGAACAATTTCATATCATGACTTTTTTTATTTGTAATCTGTATTATAGGATAAATGTGACTGTTCTTCCCAAAATATTCATTAGAATTATTGTATATTTTAGTCATGTAAATTAAATAAAATACCTAAGGGGAGAGGGGAACATAATTTAATTTTTCTACATCCCGGGCGACTTACACCCAAGCTACGCCACTGGCCTGTGGCAATATCCGGAACTGATTCTGAAGCTACGGTTCAAATTAGTGGTTATTTATAATGGAATGATGTAAATAGTTTGCAAAAAAATAAGTACTGATGTTGGAAGTAGCTCCTGTTATTATAGACATCTAATGATCTGGTTTGCCAAAAAATAAGTACTGATGTTGGAAGTAGGTCCTGTTATTATAGACATCTAATGATCTGGTTTGCCAAAAAATAAGTACTGATGTTGGAAGTAGGTCCTGTTATTATAGACATCTAATGATCTGGTTTGCCAAAAAATAAGTACTGATGTTGGAAGTAGGTCCTGTTATTATAGACATCTAATGATCTGATTGACATAAAACATTGGAAGATATCTTAGAAATACCGTGTTCTATAATTTTGAAGATTTTTTTACTATCCTATTTGTTTAGAATAATTAGCTTGCAAGAGACAGCTAATCAATTGTCGTAATTTGCGGACAGTATTGATAATATTGTTTCAATATTTAATGAGGTAAAACTTTCCTTTAATGAAAATGTCTTGAAACGGCTTTCAGTGCCGCTTTCAGTGCTATTGTGCCATTGCTGAAGGTGTTGACGCGTAGGGCTTTGCAGCATTGGACTTGCAGCGGAGTAGGTTCAAATCCGTCCAGTGGGAATCAATTTTTATTTGTGTAGCGGTCCCAGGAAATGATGACATGACCTTCACCATAGTTAAAATTGGGTGGTACCATGTAGATCCCACCCCTGCGGTGTGTCAGATATGATTATAAAAAAAAAACTGTCAGAGATAATTTGCTGTTCAGGTATAAAGGCACGAGTATCTCTTTAATCCTATGACGTTAACTACAAAATCACTGTTGTAAGTTATATCTAATTTCTTTTTTAAGTTTAAAAAAACAATTCACATGAGTAGATTGAACGTTGTATGTACGTTGTATTTTGACCAATTTTTATAAATAATAGTGGATATCCATAGCCATCTTATATACTTTTCAACTTAAATCTATTTATCTGGCTAAATTGGTTTAGAGGTCCTCCGGAATCATTTTTTTATTTTTAGTCTCTTGCATAAGCGAGTATACTGAATAGAATTTGATAAAATTGATATTGATCTATTTTTATATAAATACTGAATTTACTCCCATCTTTGGGTCAAAACGGGTCCAAAATTCTGGTAGTATATCTTTACGCATGCGTATGTGAAAGTTGTGATTGGAAAAAATTAGAAAAAAAAAATTGTTCACTGCATCATTTATTTATTTAATAATCCTCTAATTTCCTCCAACTTCCGGACATATTAAACGTGTCATTCCGGGGATACTGGTGTGTCAAAAGAAAATACGTCTGTACATCTGTAAGCGAAAATAGCTTTATCATTAGGAATGTGATGAAACCAATATGGGATCAACTAAAGTACCAACCAGTATAGTCTCGAATAATTTAATTTAAACCATATTAATGGTATTAGCTGCATGTCTCAACGAAAACTAGTGCATTCTCGAGCTAAATTAAATACAATTATAGGGAAGGATGCATCGACAAATTCTTAATGCAGGTTTTTTTATTTTGAATAAATACATAAATGATTACATAAACAAAAACTCTCGAATTTTAAATCTAGAACATTTTATGGGATACTTGTTTCCTATAGCGTGTTGTATTTCATCGCCTTAAATTAAATCACTGGCTCAACTAACAATGTTCAGGAATAAATCAATTTTTTTAAATTTATTTCTTTCTATTTACTACTGTACATTATAATAAATTTAGTAAATTTGATCTCAGTTTAAACGGAGTGTTACAGGCGTGTAGAGAAACTACCCATTGGTAGCACTCTCCCTCTCTCTCTTTCGAACGTATGTTTTCAGTATAAAGGTAACCATTCGAATTCCTCTCGTATCCAATCCAAAATCTTTCGTAAAATCCTCAATGCTCCTTACTTTCTCATAAATAAAATCATACATAAAGACCTTAATGTTCCCTATGTAATCATTTAGTCCGAACCAGATATTATTCCTTCCATTAAAAACTCCCTAACCATCCAAACCAACTAGTTTCTATCCTTGCTTCCTCACCCATTCCTTACAATCCTCCGAGGCGCCTGAAAAGAAGATGGCCACGAGACCTGTTAATGTAAAAACATCATGAGAGTGTTTCAATGGGTAGTTTCTCTACACGCCTGTATCACTCCATAATAACTTACAGGAAGTTCACTAAACGTATAATTACTTACAGTTGTAAATTCCAATTAGCATAGTAAAAAATAGTGAACCTTTATCTATTTATAGAGGCCATTCTGAAAAAATCGGTTTTAAGTTATAAGTAAATTTAAATTAGTTTTAATGAATTGGGGTTAAAACTCCAATCAAATACAGACAACCATAATGCAATAAGATTTTATAATGAAAATTCCTTTACTTCGAGATGGAGGTATAAATGAGTATTTTATTAATGTTTGTTTACCAGTTATCTATAATAATGGCTGTCCTATTCAGAAAAGGATAATTGTAACTGTAAATGTTCGATTAATTGTTTATAACTAGCTTATAAACCAATAGTTTGTAGTTTCTGGTACGTTTACGTTCAATCATTCAAATTTCGAGTATACTATATATTTCTGTTATTAAGTAACCTCTTTTAACATATTAAATATTACTTATAATTTTTTGTGATTTTCTGATATATTACTTTAGTTGTGAAGAAGAGTGAAATGTGAGAGGAAGCTGTTTGAAAGCTGCTGTAGCAGGTAGCATTGATCGGTCCGCCATATACACAGCCCTTTCTCCCACACCCACGGCTTTTACCACAGCCTTCTTCATCATACCTTATATCTTCTATTTTTTATCATTCTTAACACATTCATGTTCTAATTTTACTGTTGTAATAATATTATAAATAACTCGAATATTATAAACTATTGATTTTCAAACACAATCTGACATTAATGATAATACATCGGTGTTATATCCATTTTTTTTTCTGTAGCCATCTACTCTTGAACTTCTCACCAATTCATATTTTATATTATTATATCCCTTTACTGCATAACGGATTTTTAGGATAATTTTTCTGGATATATTCCCTGAAAACAGTTATCCTGATAATGTTTTTATAGATGGGACTGAATAATACGCCTTGTGTTTACTTACTTATTTAACTATCTTCTAATATTAAATACTATAGTTAATTTATTCGTTGAAAACGTTGTATAATTTATATGGGGTTTAGGTTGTTGAAATACAGCTTAAGTAAATACAAATTATTATCAAATGGTTTCTGCCTACGAGTTACAAATTCTTTGAAACTAGGGATTTATTTTACGTTTTATATTTACAACTCTTATGTTTTCAATCTTTGTAGACACCCCTCCCTAGAGAATTTTTGTTTTGCCTCTTAGTAGAATTGCTTCATAAAAAAATCTTAATGTGTTTGGAATGTTATATGAGTCGATAATTTATTAAATGTATTGTTAATTTTATCTATTAGAACGAAAAGACAATGCTTTTCGTCTTTTCCAGATGTATATGTTTAACAGGTTATTTCTCATGTAATTGTTTTCGGTAAAATGAGACCGTATTTTCGACCTATTTTCGGATTCGATCTCGAAACATTTGAGTACACCCGAACTCAAGGTATTAATGTTACTTCATATTTTATTTTCGTTTCTACTTTTGCAATGAGGGGCAAAATACATCTTATATTAACAAGAAGGGAAAATAAAAAAAAAATGTTCAAAACGGGATCAGGGTCGATACGCTAAAAGAATGTTATATTTATCGGAGAATAGAGAAGAAAAACGGAGAATAGATGGAATCAAAACAGGATGGTACCTGTTTAGGATTAGTAATTGAGAATTCTAACCTAATCATGGAAATTCAAGCTGAAACAAAAATGTATGTTTTAATTTCAAAGCTTCACCATGATACTTATTTGATCTAATGATTTTATTTATAAAGTACCTACGTACATATACTAATTTACTAAGAAAAAAAAAATAAGTGTGTTATATTTGAATATTTGTTTCCCAATTAATTAAGCTCATAATATAAATTTTACATACATCAGTAAAAAGTTAATTAAAATTTAAACGCATCTGTAAATTGCTTATTTAATAGTTCTCTTCGGTTTTTGTATATTGTATACATGTATACAAATATGTACATGTATAGGTCATTAAGCAACATCCGTTTTGGAAGTTGTAATCAAATAACATTCACAAATAGAATTGACATTTATTCACGATTTTATATAGATACAAGACTTTTTAGTTATCCGAACTCCCCATTATGATTTCGAACTATAGAAAGCATTAGGACAAATGGTGTAAAAAAAAAAAATCAACATTATGTATATTACTATTTTTATATATTTATTATATATTTATATATATTTTTATTTACATACTTTATTGTAAATTTGACAGTTTGAAGTTTTAAAAACCAGTTTTCTTTTCAAGCCCAAGTAATGTTAAGTTATGATTTAGTTACGTTAAATTAATGTTTAAGCTATAAGATTTTGCATTTATAAGAGAAAAAGAGTATAAATAAAAATCAAAAACGCTCTTTGTATGGATTTATTTTAAAATGAGATAAAAAAAAAAAATGTATTATAGATCTTTGTTCATTTTATGAATAGTTTCTCTCTCAATTATTTACGTGAAATTATTACATCACCACGATTGTAATTGTGCTATCATCATTAAACCGTTCTTAAAATGTTAATAATTTTATTTTATCTTTAACTGTTGGTTCAATAGCTGAGTTTAAATTATCTCCAAGCACGTCTCTGCTTTTTTTCTTTTATGAGCAAAATAGTGCAATGAAAGCTTAGAAAAAACTGTAGGATCTGTAAATGTATTATTAAGGAAATTTTATTGGTTGATTGGTAATAGTTTTTTTTTCATCTAGTAATTCGTTGTACAGATTATGGTTGGGAATCATGAAAAGATTGTGGCTTTTTAAATTAAATTAACTGAACTCAATAATAATTATATAATTTTCTGATACTTTCATATGAAGAATATAATAACACACATAATGGAAATTTTTTAGTAGAACAGTTTCCGAATATTTTACTATCCTTACTTAGTGTTATATTGCTTATATTTCATAAAATTATAGACAAATATGTTGAAAAAATAGTTTCATAGAGAAACAAAGGAAAATATTTTACAAAATTCTAATTGGATTCAAAATTGTGCCCATTCACATTACTGCTCCAAACTATTCAAATATATTTTAAAGACGACACAAAGATGAACAATCTTTATTATTTAGCATTTTCTGATCTTTCCCTGAATGGTTTTTATAATAGTAATTAAGGGATTTTCGTTAAAATGCTCTACACTATAGAGTATTCAAGTTGTAGAGGTATTGAATTTTTTTCATACCTTCATAATCTCAGGATTTCATCGGAATTGAACTAGTTTTGCAAAGTTATTATATAGATAAATATTTTTTAAATACCATCAAGAACAGAAAAGCGAATAGGATTCTATTTTCAACGTTCAAATCTAGTGCCCATTCGGATTTTCAACTCGTATTTTGCAATTAAGGTTTCGTGATTGGCATCAATAAGTAGACGATTTATATATGTATATGTATATATATATATATATATAATTTATTTATTTAGTTTTATAAAATTAAATTATTAACGCAATTTAATAATCAGATTTAATATGCTGAATATTGAATTAGTGGGAATTAAAATTATGAATAAGAAATGAATATTTGAACGTGAGATATACTTATTTATTTTCGGAATTTGCATATCAACCGTCAAACGGGCAAATCAAGTTTACTGGAATGACATCAAGAATACCAACGTAATACAGAAACTTCTTGTTTGCTCATCGTGGATATCAGATTAAGGTTGGTAGGAAGAAAAAACATTTGAAATTTGACGCTTTTATGATTTGAACATTTTAGCAAGCCCCAAAGTGCCAAACATATTTAGATTGGTGGTTTTCAATAGCTCCTGTACTAGATAACAAAAATATATTTTTTAATTATTAAATCAGACCGTTTATTTTTTGAAAAGTAACCATAGTTCGTCCTCCATTGTATATCTGACCTTAAAACCCCTGCGGGTAGGGTATTTGGTTTCGTGGATTAGTACAAGAGCCCAAGAGGAGAAAAAAGTCAAGTGTTTCACCCCAATTTTTAATTACTTTTAATGAAAACTATGTATAATTATTAATCAAAATTGATAAGTTTGCCAAGTATTGCTAAAGAAATAAAAAATTGCAGCTGTTTCAAACCTTAAAAAAAAAATAATTTTCAATGAGAGCTTCATATCGTTAAAACTACAAGAAAAGCTAATACAACATCATGTAAATTTACTAAATTATGAGCCCTAATAGAGCTATTTACGTCCAACAGTTCCCGAAATACAGTTTTTTAAAGGAAACATTTCATGAAAACATGTACTGAAAAACTAAAACTCCTACGAAGATAAAAGTCATAAACTACTTTATAGCACATTAGACTAGCTTTAATTTGAGTGCTAATAGACATCTGTACGTCTGATGGTTCCAGATATATAAATTACCCAAAATAACTTTTACTAACTACTGATTTTTCGTTACTTTTCAAAAACAGTAAAACAGTCTCGGGAACTATCGAACGTAAACAGCTCTACTAGGGCTCATATTTTAGAAAATTTACTTTGCTTTAATTTGTGTTATATTGGGTTTTATAGCGTGGTATGTAGTTTTAAAGATATAGAGCTCCGAAAGAAAAATTAATTTTCTTTTATCTTGAAACAGCTACCTTTTTTTTTTATTCCTTCTAATTATATTGGGCAGACTCATCAATTTTGACTAGTAACTATACAAAGTTTTTTACTCTTACCTCTTATTTTCTCCACTTTTCTCCACTTTCCTTACCCGCATTATAAGTTTTGTTCACTATATTATTATTGGTGTTTTCAGAATTTTTTTTTTTCTATTCATTTCTTGTTATACTTTAGTTATATTTTGCCTCTTTATCATCTATCTATTATTGTTACATATATTTTCTTCCTCTCAATTTTCATTTTCTTTTCATATTTCAATTTTTAAATTAATAATAATTAATATGTTCATACTTCTTTGGATTATATAACTTCATTTTTATTTCATTTCCTTAATTATGTTACTTTACCCACTTTTTCAATTACCTATGTATACATTTTATTTCCCGCTTCTCTCATCACTTCATTTTATTAATTCTATTTTGTAAAATTATTCTGTTTATACTTTCTTTTTTATTTTTCTATACTTACTGTGGTTGTTATCTTGTTCTGTTTTTAGCCCTGAAGAAAGCTAGAAACTCTAGCCGAAACGTTGGCACATTAAAAATAGGTTAATCGGACTTATTTGTGTTTATCATTGACCATACTCCCAACCATCTTCTCCTCGTTCATCATCCACAGTCAACTATCTCCCATAATAATTAATTAATACAAAGTTTTCATTCAAGTTATCAAAAATTGGAGTGAAATACCTGACTTTTTTTTCCGTCGGGCTCTTGCACTAGTTAGAAGAGAGAGGAATAGTTGAAGGAGCCCCGAGTTTCGGTCTAACAAAATTTGAATACCTTTGATAAGGGCTGATCGTACGGTTGTAGGGTTTGGTAGGGATCGGTGGAGGTATATATTACACAAATATTATATAATTGATTGCTGCGAATTAAGAAACATCCTGAAAAAAATTAATCTTCGCCGGCTAAATTTTGTAATATTTTCATATCATTTAAGTTTCTTTTAAGGGATTCAGCAATTAACTGACACTTTGAGGATTAATGGCAAAACCGAGCGAGTTAGATCGTAACTAATTATAAATTATTCAAGGCGTTTAGTATTAAATGTCAAAATGTTTCCATTCCCTTGAGAACGCTGGTCAAGTTATATTTATCAAAGGGAATTCGTTAAAATACTTGTGCTAGAGGCTGTTGGCCCGTCATAATAGGAGAGCGGCATCTTTGAAAGGAATTCCCCTTCGGCCCCGAGCAAGTTCCTCTCTTAGCACTAACGATAACGATTACAATCTCAGTATAAATGGGGAAAGATGGCTCTCATTTTGACAAATATAGCTCATAAATTGAGTATTTGACGTTTTAAGTAGTTCATTGAAAATAATTATATACATAGTAACGTCGAAATAGTAATAAAGAAAACAAATAATTTTATAATAGACCCACAGTTCTAATCACTTCTATATTTATAGTAAATTAAATATTTTAAAAATGGCATGATGACTTGAGGTTTTATTACTCATTCCGTTCAAATGGATCTTTGTTAAGTAAAATTGCATGTTAATCTAGGAGTATTTATAAACTAATTTCTTTCAATGGATTCTGACACAAGGATTCTGTTCAGACTTAGTAACGCTGATTTTGTAATTATTTTAATGATTGATATTGCTAAAAGAAAAATATGTCAATACCATTAGGGTTTAGACCTTTCAAGTTTTAGACCTTAGTTTTTTGGTGAATAAAAGAAAGTTTAAATTTTGGAAACTCGATTATTCAATATCTATTAAAAAATATTAGACGATACGTTGTGCGTTAAAAATACTTATACCTAAACTTGATAAATGTAATATACTAAGAGAAGATGGTTGGGAGTACGGTCAAAATGAAACACAAATGTTGATGTCATTCTTAAATAAGTTCACGTCATGAAACACTTAGTCATTCTTGTAACGTATTTTTTAATTCGGAGTTTGGTTGTTCTCGGCGCAGAAACCACGTAGCGGTTAGATTTTAAGCTAACAGGTTCGTTTTATGTTTTATTATCTTTTTTTTCCCTATCATTATTTTACCGCCCCCCTTCTTTTCTCAATTTTCCTTACCCACTTTATTCGTTATGTTCACCAAATATTATTATTATTGTTTTCAAAATATTTTTTTTCTATTCATTTCTTTTGTTAAACTTTACTTATATTTTGCCTCTTTGACTATTATTATGGTTACATATATTTTTTCTCTCTCAATTTTATTTTTCTTTCCATAATTTTAATTTTTAAATTATTAATAAACTAATATATTCATATTTCTTTGCATTATATAACTTCATTTTTATTTTACTTCCGTAATCATGTTATTTTATCTACTTATTCAATTACCTATGTATACATTTTATTTTCCACTTCTCTCATCACTTTATTTTATTAATTCCATTCTGTAAAATTATTTACTTTATGTCATTCTGTTTATATTTTATATATTCATTGGTTGTTATCTTGTTCTTTTCTTAGCCCTGATGAAGGCTAGAAATTTTAGCCTAAACGTTGGCACGATTAAATAAGTTACATCACCTTCTTGCGTTTCTTTGACGGCACCCCAACCATCTCCTGGTATAAGTCATCCACGGTTAACTATCTCTTATAAAAATGATAAATATAATAGTTTAAGACAAAAATATTATATTCTGGTAGAATTTTGATTATATGTTATATTAGGTTGGTGCATATGAAATATCTGATTTTTAAGTAAATATATAAAACTTCATATGTTTTTCACTAACTCTTTATTTAATAAAAACATGTTTCATTCCCTTCAATACACTTTTATCAGCGATGCTAAAACATAGATGCCTGTCAAAAGTTATCTGCTGATCTTTAGATTCAAATTTTTAAAATTTAGAATTTAGAATGAATAAATTCAGATATCGAATTTTCAGGCTGTCTTTATTTTTATACTGTTTAGACCATAAAAACAGATCCAAATGAAAGTCGGTTGGCGAGATATACGGTGAACAGGGTGTGAGCTGCAAAACTTCATATTGTTATATGACTAAATAGTGTAAAATGGAATTAATAAATTTAAAAAAAATTTATTTGAAAGGAAGATGAGTAGATAATTTTTTTAGGAAAGTTGAGTAAATTAATATTTATAAAAATAATTAATCACCTTCATTTTGTTAAGAATGATCTTAGTCCTTTTTAAGTAATAAAGAAACTTCATCTTGTAAGTTTTAGTTCTTTTTCTCAAGTTATCGGCAGCTTACTTCTTTCATGTTCATTTTAGGCATTCTTGATAATCTATCTAATTTAGTTCAGGACTACAGACGACCATTTTGAACTCGGTAGTTCTGTGAAATGTTGAATTTTGTAATTAAAACAACTGGGAGGGTCTGAAAATTCGTTTTTATTTCAATTACAGTAAATACTGTGGAGAAATAAATGACACAATCCCTATTTCTTTAGTGGTAAAATTCATTACTTTATGCATTCTTGTGGTGGTTGACAGGGTATCTTAAGGTTTACACGCAACGATGAATCGTAATGATGTGATTTTTATGAATTGATGACTTTTGCTTGTTCTTTTTTTAAAAACTGTATTAAATGAATTTTTTTCACTACAGTGCTTTTGTATACTGACGGATCAAACGCCTAATATTTTTTAATAAGCTTTGCATATGCCAGATCTTCTTTACCCTCATCGGAGTATTTTTTACTGTTAAAGAGCCACAAAAACGGAAAACTCCAATATAGTTCAATGAATATTTTCAAGAACAAGAACTTTGCTTGAAAACTTGTTTCCTATGAATAGCCTTTGGACTGAGTCAAATTGTTGCTACTGTTTACACGTCTCAATATATCGTTACAATTTGCAGAAATTGACATAGATACCAACGAACCATTCCGATTCCAACTCCAAGCTACAATGTCCTGTTTACACTCAACAATTCCATCATTACAATAAATCGCTAGCACCTTTATTGGTCCTTGAAGAGTTGATTTTTCCAAAATTTTTTTTCAAGTTCATTAGTATCAAATAACGTTTACTCTTCATCGTAAACGTACCGACTGCCCTACAGTATCTTTTAATAATGTTGCTCTTACCCCTGTCAAACATATCCGCTACCTTGGGCTGCAAATGGATAAATGACTAAACTGGAATCCTCCCACAAGATTGAAACGACTGGAAACTTCATGTCGATTCCGACTATTACAGCACTGGACAAACGGTCTAAACTTCCAACTCATTACAAAAGACCTGGATCTACATGACTGTAATAAGGCCAATCTGAACATACGGACCGGAGCTTTGGGCTGCATTACTAAACCTTCGAATTCCTCTTGTATCCAATCCTTACAATCCGAAACCCTTCGTAAAATCCTCAATGCTCCTTACTTTATCACAAATAAAATCATTCATAGGAGTCCTCAATGTTCCATTTGTAACTGATCTAACCTGAACCAGATATCATTCCTTCCTTTATAAACTCCCTAACCATCTAAACCCATTAGTTTCTAACCTCGCTTCCTCTCCCATTCCTGATAATCCTCCGAGGCACCTGAAAAGAAGATGGCCACGAGACCTGCTAATGTAAAAACATCATTAGAGTGCTACCAATAGGTAGTATCTCTACACGCCTGTATCACTCCATTACAAAATTACATCAAATTTGCTGGATGTATCATTTGTAAATTTCAATAAAAATATTTTAAAAAAGTTTATTAGTTTATACCGAAAACTTTTTTAAAGATCAACGGATCCTAAAATTGTGTTTTTAAAGTCAATTACAAATTGTAATTTATTCCGGATATTAAGCCCTTTTGCAGGAAATTCATAATTTCACAACCTTAAATTTATTTATTAATCCCAATGCGTAATCTCTATTAGTCACGGCATCGGTATTAAATAATTGTATGTATTGACAATCAAAACTAGCAGTTATTTATACAAATGCGCCAGATGAACAAGCAAGCCAAATAAACAACTCATTAGCGCAGAACAAGTATGGGAACAAACAAGCATTGTTTATAAAGCTAACAAGCAAAGAGCCCAGCCACATCAAATCACATAGGCTCTCTATTTCGCTGTTTAAAAGGTTTGGTAATTGTGTATTTACCTGAATATTTAAGTAAAATTCCTACTTATTAATATTATTAAAAAATTTAAAATGATCAATAATCAAAAATGCTGGATTTTGACCACTGCTGTCTGCATCTGCATAGATGAGTAGAGAAAGAATTTTTTTATTTCGTTTTATTTTCAATAATGTTACTTTACATATTTTTAAATATTTCACATATATTTATTTTATAAGATGGGATTTTTTTTTTTTTTTTTTTTTTTTTTATGAAGTTAGTTTTAGGGATTTGATTGCTTCTGAGTATCATGTTCAATTATTTCATCTGTGGACGTGAAACGATTTCTCAGTCAATGCAAATCGATTTTGTAGCACAATCCTTGATTTGTTTTTTAAAACAAAGATAAATCTTGCTATTAACCTTTACTTTTAAATATATTCTGCTCTTATAAAATTTTATTTTAATAGGTTAGAAAGTTGTATATTGTTTTTTGTTTATTTTCTGGCTTATTTTATGTTCAATTTCTTCATCTTAATTTTTTTAAATATTTAATATTCCTATATGTTTATTAGATATTCATGGAAGGATGGACTTTTTTTTATTACATAAAATGCTCTCCTTATTAAAATCTCATCAATTATTATCATTCTGGATTAATTAGGTTTTTAATTTTTAATTTTTATAACTTAGATCAAAGTTGCTAAAGGTATCATAATGTACAGTTGTAAATAGCAATAAATAAATATTTAAAAAAAAAAATTTTTTGATAAAGATGTCCAGGACACAAAAATGTACCCTAAATCAACGTATTCCAAGGAAATATTTCATCACCTTATTAAACAAGAGGCGTTTAAGACCTCATAAAAATAATGAAGGGAATGATAAATAAAGATAATTTTTTTAAAAATAATTAGCTACTAGAAGGCTATTTAACTAATTTATGTATTTTATTTTATAGTTGTCATTTAAATAAGTATAATTTAATAAATATACTAATTAAATTTTGAAAAAATTATAAGTAATAATGTGTTTAAAATGAAATATCAATAGTTTTTTTAGTTTTAGTTGCTTTCAGTTCAAATCCACTTAACGATTACATAACGTGAAAAAAGGTATGTTATTTTTTTTAAAAATTGAAATTCGTCAATTTTAATTCTACTAATCATTTTTTATTATTTTTTTTATTCTCCAATTAGTCCACTAACATTGTCAGAACAAGTTACAAAACTTGAGGTGCTTTTACTTTTCTGAATTTTCGTTTGGGTTGTTAATGAGTTAAAATATTTGGAAAGTTTTCTTATCCCTTTAGCAACCCAAGCAATCGCTAAAAAAAGCAATATGTTTTTATTTATTTACTTTTGTCAAGCTCCTGTTAGTTCAGTAAAATTACATAACCTCTTAAAAAAATCACTGTCTTAATTTTTCTTATATATTTTTGCTATATTGGAAATATTAATTTTTTTTATTCCTTCTTTCACCGCAGACCAATATCATTTTGGAAAATTTCCTAAATTCTTGGGCCTGTTCAAAAATCTCCTAAAGTATATAGTAATGGTATATTTTTACAAAGTATTTTGTAAGTATGTTATATTATCCAATTTCTGATATAATATAAAACTTTAATCTTAAGATTTTTTTCTAAAATCTATGAATAATTCCAATTTCAAGTTGATTATTCCTCAGTAGTAACTAAATACAATGTTTGACATAATGACATTTATAGTAGAGGTAAATAGCCCGAGTTTGAGACGAGGTTGTATAAATTCTGAGACAAAAGTTTTTTAAAAAATGATTCTAATTCTTTAAATATTCTATATGATACACTTGATATCAAATACATATTATGAATAACACATAAATATAAATAAATAATAACACACGTTTATTAAAACTGCAGCTTAAACTATATACTGCATATATTCCCAAAATCTAATGATGATGCTTAAGTGCATTTCATGGGTTACCGACCCATTGCATGGAGTCATTTCCATGATGTTGGCATCTGGTTCTTCATGGAATGCTGTTGGACAGCATCTTGGTGGCAACTTAGCTAACTTCAGTTTAAGCTGCGAAATTTACCGTAGTTTGTGAATATTTTGGGTTGTAGTCACCCCCGTACAAAGAAACAAGAACGTTTCTACTATTTGCTAGATTTTTTTGTATTGGGTTTGTTATCCATCGTTTGACGGTTCTAACAAATGAAGATTCTATTCTTTCGTAAATCAGTTTGTCTTCATTTTTTTTTAGTTTCTGTCACTTTTAGTTAGTATTTTTTTTTCCACTTTCAATCACTAAATATTTATTAATTTTATTTTTTCCTTTGTTTCTTTGTTGTCTATATTTGTCAAATTAAAGTGGTTAAAAGTTTTAGAGTATTATCTTTACTTATTATTCGTTTTTTATTCGACACTAGAGATATATTTTAATGAAAATTTGTAACTTAGTAAATAAATTGGCTTTTATTTTATTTTTTTAATTTCTGTTTTTATAAAAATTAAATCTGCTTTATAAAACGTCGTTATTTTATGACCATAAGATGAAGAACTTCTTTTCACATTACTATTAATGAATTTAGAACGAGCTCTTAGTAACTGGATGAATCTTTGGAGTTTTTATAATTAAATATATGATTAATTTAATTATTTAATCTTAATTTATTGATAAGTATAATTAGGTTTGAACCATGAGATTGAGTGCCTTTATTTTCTTCAACTTATTTTATTTTCAACTCCACAAAATGATGCGGGAACTAAAACCTATTTGTACCTCATTTTACAATTTTTTTATTGCACTGTTGTATAAAACGTTTGTTTATCTACTTGTAATAAATGATTGTAGAATCATTTTTATAATTTACATTTGTAAAATTACATTAATAAAAATACTTTTCTTGAAGTCCAGTATCAAAGCTCCATGAACGCACCACAAATGAAGTATCATTGCTTCTTTCTTAAAAAGTGCTTTCCTTTGGCTATTGTCCATATATCTGTTTAGTTTTAAAATATGAATTACAATAAAGGCTGTTATTTGTAATATATATTATTTATCCATTTGTTAGTTAAATCATTATTATGATCAAAAGGTTTCAAAAACCTTTAAAATATGAATAAAAGTAAATGAAGTTTTATACAAACTAATTTCATATCATTCTATAAAGCAATAATCAGCGTAGTCAATTTTATAGATAAAAAGTTGATTTTATGAAAATTTGTTTGTATTTATTTAGGTGTATTAGAACATCCTTTCATAATTTTCCTTATTTTTTCACTGCCAGGAATTTATTTGTAAGATTTCATTATTTTATAAAATTTTGTAATTAATAATTATAGAAATAAATATCATGTGAGAAAATAAAAGTGTGTTTTCAAATTTTATTTACAAATGAAGGAAAGATTTTAATACAATTTTTGAACATACAACATCAATTTTATTTTGAAAATCATATATTGCTGAATTTAAATTTTATTTGTAACTAATAATTAATATTGTAATTAAAAAATGAATTATTTGGAATTTTTGTTTGGAGCAGGTTTCACAATTGAAAAAAGGGAAAATTACAACAGGAAAACTAATCTCAAGAAAGATATCTTTATTTGGATTATAACATGAATTTTCCTAACAAGATAACTAAAAACATAAGAAATCAATACATTGTTACTGTGCTATAGAGCTAATAAATTAACAAAATTAAATAACATCTTTGAAATTCTAGTTGAAGAAATGATAGGTACTTTTTACATTTTTTAAATAGTATCCTTTCTGAAATTTAATATTTACTTTGATAAAATTTATAGATGATAGATATCATACTACGAAAATAATAAAATAAAAGTTCATTGATTACAAATAATATACATAACGCTTATATACAATACAGCTCATAAATAGTACATAAGGATTTATGAAAGGAACAAAAATACATTTAAATCAACATAGAAAATAAACATATGTAAGAATAACAAACGCATAAAGAAGACTACATGTATTGTACTACAAAACAAAGAAATGCATATCTATTATTCAACTTAGGGAATTTAATTAGTCATTTTAAGTTTAAAATGAGATCTTTTTTTTTTTTTACTTTTTTTTTTTTTTTTTAAGAGGAACACAACAACCATTGCATGAACTTATAAAACCAACAACTGAAAAACAGTAACATAATAGCTTCAATAACTAAGTAATTATAAAAAAAAAACAAAAAAAAAACTGAGAACTTTTAAAATCATCTGAATCAATAGCGGCCATTCAGTCTCATACAAAGATGATACAACAAAACAATAAACCTAACCAGAATCCTCGCATCACATACTAATTTATGAGATAAATTCACAATTTTCTTTAACTAATCCATTAACAATATATATTCTTTATTTAATAATTTGTTTATTTACAAAACATACATATATATATCCGATATACATATACATTTAATTAAAATCCTAAATTGTTTAAGCCGAGATTACTTGATATAGGCCTACAGAGGAAAAAAAAAGTGACTCTGGTAGACGTTCAAGCATTATAAGTACACGAATCAAGTTTATCAGTTTATCAGTATATACAATATTTACAGCCTTAGAAAACGGAGTTACAAGGTATTCTATAGCAGTGAAAATTTTGTACTTTAAAGAATTGAGACTAGTTCAATACGTACTAAATTAGCAACTACCGTAAGTGCTGGACTATTTCGCAGCGTAGCTAGCAGCTGCTTTTACGGAGAGCCCAGCGGCAACCTTTTCAATCTTCTTAGTCATGGACTCCATTTGCCTCAATGAGGACAGAGGCACGACCGGTGGTGGAAGAGCCCGCCCATTAAGGCAGTGCTGCCTGTAGAGGAGAGCCGAAGGGTTAGGTATCTGCCTTACAGACTGGTTGGGCTTGCAAGGCCTTGCAGAGCCATACCCAACCATAGGAGGTTTGCCAAGCATGGGGATCTTGAGTGTGGGTGGTTCGGGAAACACCTCAGGTGACTTCCTGGAGGACTTGCCAGAGAGGTCAAGAGCCTCCTCGTGTGCTGGCTTGACCGCACGAAGCGGTGGCGGTGACGACTTAGGCAGTACTCCCTTAGGCAGCCGCGACAGTGGTATCGACGGGGGCGTTGGCCTAATCACTTTCTTTACCTCTGGTTTCACCTCTGGAACCTCAGTCTTCCTCGGTGCGTTTACCAACATGATTTCCAGAGAAGGCCTCTTAGGGTCCAATCCGTTGCTATTATTACGGTTCATCAGAAGCTTCTGCTGCTCCATTTGGCGCTTCTCAGCTGCAGTGATTTTGCTGACAGTGATAGAGGATGGGGGCATTTTCAAAGGTTCCACCTTCAGAGTCCCGTTCTGTTTCGGAACAGATTTCCTTATATTTCTCATCTGTAATAGTTTTTCTTTATTGATTTCTAGTCTGCGGCTGAATTCCGTGTTATTAGTGCCGTTGTTATTGGTGTTATTATTGTTGTGGTTGTTATTATTGTTGTTATTATTATTGTTATTATAACTGGCTACTTCTGGCTTCTTGGGTGCCTCTTCTTCTTTTTGTATTTTCACTTTTTCCTGCTTCTCTAAATGTCTCTCCATTTTTGTAGAATGGCCATTTTCCTTTGGTTCCTTCTTATCGTCAATTCCACCTTCCACTACACTGTAACCCTTCACCATATTGTTGCAGTTTTTTATGGCCGTTAGCTTCACTTTTAGTTTCATGATATCATTCTCAGGAGAATGAACAATGGTTGCCGCAGGAGGAGAGTCACACCTCTTCCGGTCATGATGCCGGTGGTGATGATGATGCTTACCCTTTTTGCTTTTTTTCCTCTCTCTTCTTCTTTCTTCAGATCTAGTCTTTTCTACAGGAACCGGCTCCAATACAGGGATTGGACTCTTCTCCTCTTCCGAAGGCGATATGTGAAGCCTGTCTTCATCGGTGTCTTCTTCGATCATATCCTCTAAGAAACGCTTATCATCGTGCTTGAATCTCAGAGGCTCGACTTTTGGAGATGGGCTTCTCTTGGCCTTTTTCGGTTCTGGTTCCTTTAATAAATGATTTTCGAGTACTGGAGGTCTCTTGAGACCATTAGGTCGCTCCGGCTCTTTTGACACTATGGGCTCTCGAGGGGGAGACAACTCAGGTGGAGATTCTTCTTCTTCGATTTCCTCAATTGTTTCCTCTTCAACTGCATCTTCAAGTCGTTTATTAAGAGCAATGTCTTCCTCATCATCCTCTTCTTCTTCGTCCTGTTTGACTTTTTCTTGTTGTAGATCGGTTTCTTCTTGATCATCATTTTGTTCATCACCGATGCCATCAATAGAATCATCAGCAACCTCTTCCACATTGTCATCCATTGGTTCATCGACTGACTCTTCAATTGGTTCCGGAATTTCAACAGCTGATTCTTCTTTTTCAACAATTTTTTCAATAGGAGGCGGAATAGGCTTTTGATACATGCGGAACTGGAAGCGCATTGGTGAAGCCTGCACAAACAATAGAAAAAAAATTAACAAATATTCATTCCCACAGGAGTAATAAAATATTATATTATTAGCTTCATTAATTAACTTTTTTATCGAAATGAAAATATACCTTATTCCATGAAAAAGTGTAGGCAACATCCATCAAGGAGAATTCGTCATTCAGCACTTCTCCAGAATAAAGTATCTCGACCTGTAAATAATAGAAATAACGTTGAAGAGATAAATCCTCATTAAAATAATAAATAATAATTTTGGAAGATAATAATATTTACATTATAGTCGTGGCCTAAGTTGTACTTCATTCTCAGGAACTTTTTAAGATGTGACATTGTAACAGCAGCAGGGCATTGCAGATATCTTCTATGATGAACCGCCTACAGAAAAATATTGATTTGTAATTAACGTTTTTACATATTTTTATAATAAATAAAATATTGCAAAAGTTCATATGCTAAATAAAAAGAAAGACTAGTTATTGTAAGTAACTAAATATATTTAAGGATCTTATTTATGAAATACTATTTAACGAATAACGAATAATATAAAATTGAAATTTATGTTTTATGAATGTATTTATGAAAATTCTGAAGACCAGGGGATTCAGTTAAATAAAATTTTCAAAATAAGGCTTTATATTAGGTTTAACTTTCTGATATTTTACAACTAAGATCAAAGAAGAATGGCCTGTTTTACTTAATATTCAAATGCCAATAAATGTCCATGAAAAAATTGATAAAAAATTCAAAACAAGTTTTAGGATTCAAGTGGACCATGAATTCGAACCCGAATATCATGGGTTTTAATTTGACTTAATACGGTGTATGTAATTGAAAATTATTCAAATTCAAATTTTCTTTTTCTATGGGGGAGACCTCTAGAATCATAATTTCACTATCCTGGCCAAATTTCAAGAACTTATCAAAGTTATCTAAGAATACAGCAATGGGTGTGACGTTCACATTTTTTCATTTAAACATGTTCAGAACAATTTTTCAGATAGCTGTTTTATTTATAAATTAATTGAATTTAGCTTAGAAAAATTCTTATAAACAAACCTGTTTATCTCCATTATTTTCATGATCATTTTCATTGCAACACCCTTCTTCCTTAGGCCTGTAAAAAAAAAATTACATAATTTTTAGCAAAAAAAAATCATATCAATATAGTTTAATATATTCATATATTTTTTATATTGTGTATATTGCATTGTATTATAATAGAAATATTATGTATTTATATTTAATTAATATTATATAAATATAATGAAATAGTTTTTTTTTAACTTCAAGAACAATGATTAGACCTTAAATTCAAAAGCAACAAAAAATATAGTTTTTTATAAATTAATTTTATATACCTTATATATATAATAATATCAATATTTATTTAACATCTAGTATAATATCAAACGAATGGATTGTGACATCTGTTATCCGAGAAGTTGTATAATGATGTACCTCATTCAACTTTTGACAATACGATAATGCTCGGTTATTAGCCATAACGAATACAGTATTTATACCAATAATACAAATATATAAACCTACCCATAACTAATACAGTATTTATAGCAATAAT
>NW_027114646.1:410427-470939 GCF_000696795.3 Halyomorpha halys
CAAATATATAAACCTACCCATAACTAATACAGTATTTATAGCAATAATAAAAATATATAAACCTACCCATAACTAATAAAGTATTTATAGCAATAATATAAATATATAAACCTACCCATAACTGACGAACTCCAGAGACAGGCTGATAGAGTCGCTGGGGGAGAAGTAAGTGTCTGCGATTGGGAACTCGACGTTCTCTGAATCCGAGCTGGGACCACCTAGCTCCGAATAGTACTTCCTTCTTCGTGCCATCTCCTTCGCATACAGTCCGGGTACAAGCTTGTACACCAGCTGCTGCAGAATAGGGTCGCACCTGTTACAGATAAACATATTCAACATTAATAATAATGAAACATTTAATAGAAAAGTCCCTAAAGTACATAAATATTATTAATTCACCTATTTTCGACATAACTATTAGTGCAGTTGTTTCTAATGACCTAATTCAGAATAGTGATGTTGTGCTAAAGAATTTGAAAGAAAGGAACTACTATGAACAAAAATAACTTTTATATGTTAACAGATAACATGCCTTTTCCTAAATAAGCATATATGCCTTTTTCAATGAGAAATCATGACTCAATATGAATATATAAATAACCGCTCTATAATAAATAACCTCTCTTAATTGTTTTTAAAAAATATTGAATGATATTTTCAAAAATTAAAAATATCTTATTTTTTGGAAGGGGGAAATTAAGAATATATTTTTTGCTGAAGCATTCTTCAATGATATTCTTCGCCTTCAAATGATATTCAAGACTTCCTCTTTAATTCATTCGAAATTTACGCGATATTAAGCTTATCCGTATAAGCAATGTAATATCAGGAAAGTCTGTTCAACAAAAACAACTGGTAAAGTTGCATACTTCGTAATGGTATTGTTGAAAGTTTTACAGTTAAGCCGTACATGAACGGATGTTTTAAGCGGACTACGAACAAGATGTGATATCCCATGGCAACCATGGCCCTGTGGAAGCTAACCTTAGCATGAGGAGTGAACCGTGCTTGATTCGTGCGCTCAAAAATCGTACGGACGTACTTTTGTATTGATGTCCGTGTCGAAATAAATAAGTCTAAATTCTGAAACGTCTCATATCTTTAAATGACATTTATTAAAATATAGAGATTTGTCACTTCTCCGTGAAATTCTCTATCATTTGATATTTCAATTATCAAAATCTATCGCCTCTGAGAGCCAGAAAGAGGATTTATGGTAACCTTCTTTATTATAATATTCGTATAATACATACATACATATTACAGGGAAATGATATATGCATACAAGTGAAATGTAGTACATAATATATGTGTGTACGATATATATCAAAATTAATCGTAAATGTAATATGTAATAATGTTTCTTTTCATAACTTCATATTAATCTCAGTTACTATTCTGCAATACCCTTTATTTGATCATCATTGAGCAATACCCCTCATTTATCATCATCATGAGGAGGAACTCGATCTCAAAACATTGTAAATAATCTTTATTATGAACTAAAGTTTTTGAATCCATCGGATTTCAAAAAATGTTTAACAAATCTATATTTTTAAAGAAGTAGTGTTAAATTATGGTATGGACTCATAGATTAAGGACAAATTAAGAAAATTTTCATTTTTTTTATTATATTGTTTTAGTTATTGAAACTGTTCAAGATTTATACAAATTCCAAACTTAACCTTAAGCAGTCATTGTCATTAAACAGGTTATTTGTGATTTGTGAAGTTATATAGTAGAAGACAATACTTTAATTTAAAGGAATTGTGTACATAAGAACAGTAATGTATTTGTTTGGAATAAATAATGTTAAATGAAATTCTTAATGAAATGATAACCGTAATATAAACTCACCTGACACTAAGCATCGGGTTATTTTTGTGGAGTTGTACATCGCAGATGGGGCAGAATTTGTTGTTCTCGAGGTACTTCAGGAGGCATGAACGACAGACTGAAAAAAAATAAAAATATTAATTCAACTTTTCATGAGACATCAGTTAAGCTAATAAAATTTCCATAGTAAATAATATAATTATTCTACAGCTTACAGATCAAATTTTATTAATAATTAATAGTTCTAAATGAATAATAATTTGGTCTCGCGTATCATTTTAGTAACTGACACATTGTTTGCGTTAGTAGAGAATTAGATAGAATGCAGTCAGCAATCTCCTGTTGTTTCCAAACCCTGAAAATCTATTTTTAAGTCAGCCTTAGTCGGGTAAATTACGAGAGAGGGTGCCCAGAATAGTACCCCTAAAAGGCTTACGTGTTCACAGATACCCTCGAGCTATATTAACCATATATATTTTTAGTGGTTTCCCCCTCCAGACAAAGTCTTTAGGGGAAATGGAAACGAAAAAAACCTCTTAGCAAGGGTATAAATTTCATTAAACTTAATAATTTGCAGCTGAGGCTTGAAGATAGGAATTCTGCTGTTATATGTGGAATCAAAACCAAGTTCAACGATTTCTGTCAAGAAAAGATAACAATTAAGAAAATTGTTCAAGGTTGAGTAAGATTTGAACCCGAATATTTTAGGTTTTAACATTCCTTATGCCTGGACAGTATGATATAAAAATATTTAAAACATTAAAAATTTATTTTTCTTGAATAAATAATTGGTATTTAAAAAAAAAAAAAGTTTCCATTAGTTTTCATTATTTATAATAAAAATGGAAGATATTTAATGTAATTAGAATAAATATGCATAAAATATTTTTAAAAATGTGAGATAAAAATCACAAGGGAGAGTCTTGAGCTGCGCAATGATGAGGAGATCGATACAACTTAGCACAGACCGAGGATAGTTTAGCATGCCATGTACTTTTTATATCGCTGTAAATTTCACTATAAAAAATCAATAAATTTTATGTTTACAGTGTGATTATCAGTTAGTAGATAATTACTTCGGCAAATTATTTTAAATTTAATTACTTTGAAATTCCAGGTATGTACAGTATGCTAAAGATAAAAATATTTTGTAGGCATTTTATAGGCAATAAATTTAAAGAGAAAACTTCTAAGAATTTATAATGTTATTTTTACAGTCGTAAATATACTTTTTGCTCCAAGATTCTAAAACCTGATTCTACGTGATACTATGGATATACCATGCATTTTTACACTTTTTTTGCTTTTTAATTCAACTTATTTCCGTATATTTGTTTAATAAATAGAAAGGTGAGATACATAAAAAAGTAAAAATCACATTATCCTCGATATTGTCAGAGTAGTACTATTTTATCATTTCTTTTATTTTCTAAATAATTCATTAATCACAATTATACAAAAAATAGTTAATAATTATTTAATGTCCGACGTTTCGTTCCACTTTGCAGGGCTTCACAGGGCTATAAAGATACAGAAAATAACAAAGAACATTACAGCAATAAGATACAAAAAGGTAAATTAAGGTAGGATAAATATTGTGTAAAAAATAAGTGATAATAATATAAGTCACTAATAAGTGACCGCAACCCTGACCGTCTTCTTATATTTTAAATTTACGTTCAAATATATATATATATTTTTAAATTATGTATAGACATAAAATCATATACATAAAAACAGTCATATATACTTAAAATCCATGTATGCGATTATTACTTGTAACATTTAAGTTTTTACCATAAAGCAGGAAACAAGTTATTATACTATAAAACCAAACAGGCACCTTCACAAACCATTTTTCGTTTCCGGTTATCAAGCCCCAAAAAAAAAAAAAAAAGCAACTCATAGACTGAATATTCCATAAGAAGAAATTCACGGAAGGAGGAAAGGGGGAGAAATAAAGTGGCATGAAGACGGTAAAGAAAACAAGGAATATGTAATAAAGAGAAGCCGGAGTGAAAAACAAGGGGGAGTGGCGAGTTAATAAAATATGAGGGAGCCGAGTCACTTATTGAACAGGCGAGTGGTGAGTTATTGAAGAGTCACCTTGCCATGTATTATGTAGCCTGGCTCTTTGGCCTTCTACATCTTTCACCTCGTCTGAGGGATAGTTTAAATAATATCTCTCTCTTCCCACTCCTCGAGGAAATAAAAAGTCTATAAGGCTTTTACCGGTGTGCTCCTTGTTTAGCATACTGACTATATTTCAGAATATTTCTTTCAGTTGTCTTTCCTAAGGTTTGGTTTTAGTCTGGGCGCCAAATTATGGCGACGTCTTATTTTTTAAATTGCCTAGTTTCATTGCATTTAATTTTTAAGAGAAAAAATATAAAATCGAAACGGTCTATTTTTACCTTTCAAACCCTGTTAGGCCTAAACAATTTCTTTTCTTGTCATGTTTACTTTGTCACTGAGTGACAACAGCAGAGAATAATTTTTTTTAAAACTGATATTGATCTGTAAGTTCTTAAGGTCAACTAGGTCTCAAGAAAAACTTAATTTATAAATTCATTAATGGTAATAATTAGCAAAGAATACAAAGTAAATTTCATTTAATTAAATCAAAATTTTATGACTATGATTTTTTTTAATAGTAATTCATATAAAAATTGATATATTTATTTAAAAATGTTTTTAAACAAATTATGTATTACGGCATTTAAATAGAAGTAAGCGTTTTTGTTATTTATAATAAATAAATCAAATATTATTTATAGAAAAAATAATAAAAATTAGTTTACTAGAATTAGTTTTTAATATCTTGGGCGCAGTTGCATTTAAAGTTATATAATTTTTCTTTTTTTATTATAAGGAGCCTATAATTTAATTTAAGTATCTGTTAAATTATAGGATGTTAGTTTACTATTATAGAATGGGAGTAATTAAAGATACAATGGCAAGCAGATTTTTTGTTAATGTTGTTGCAGTTTGTTTGTTGTCTTCATTTTCTGGTCATTTACTTGCTAAGACTATAAATGGCTTCTATATAATTTCTCATTATCGTGTTTTAATTATTTTAGCACTGATTTATTACAATATTTATAGAATATTAAAGGAAGATCGAAAAAAAAAACTCTTCATCTTTTACTAACCTATTAAATTTGTAATAATTTTTAAATGAAGTCTTAGTATGAATTCAATGAAAGGGCTTGAAGAAAGTTTATGACAAGGCCCTTGATAAAAATTGTTTAGTTGAACAGTTTATTTTATTGTTCTATAGAGTTTATTTTCATAATATTTTAGGAAAACTCGTGCTGTTAGACAACCGAAAACAATAAAAAGCTTTTTAGAGAAACAATGGAGGATTTTGAAAAAAAATTGTGGCTTGTACTCTGAATCTTTCAACACTGCCTCAACATTGTCAATCCACCTCTTTCGCGGCCTCGCCTAACTTTCTTCCTTCGGGTATATCAAATCCTCTTACAAATATGTTTAGTTCATAAATAATAAGCAGATATTTTTAATTACTTACAAGAATGGAGGCATTCCACAATGGTCGTGGCTTCGATAAAGTAACCGCTGCAGAGGACGCAGATTAGGTGAGGATTAACTTCCCTAACCAGTGGTTTCCTCGGTCTAGTCATTTCCTGAAAAATAAGGACAGTTTATGAGATATGAAACATATCAGTATATGTAGCTGTTAAAAGCTATACATGTTAATGTTTATTTAATATAACTAATATGCATAATAAATTTTAAAAACGTGATTAGCAAGAAAGCGTTAATGAAAAAAGCACATGCAGATAATTATCCAATTACCACACAAAGCCATTCCAAGTTTTTAAAACAAAGATTTAATACAAATTAGAATAAATAAAAGTCTAAATTTATACAAGAACTATACTTAATGGTCAGAACTTAAAAGTAAAAGCGAAATGGAAATTTATAAGGATTATGTAAGAATCCTTTCAACATTTTTTTTTAACGAAAAAATGTAGACCCTCTTTGGGTTTAAAATTAAATTTTATTTACTGAGATTTTTAAATTTACAGATTATATTATGAGATAAAAAGTATGAATGTTCAAAATAATTTGTTTTTTTAAGACATTAATAATTTTATTCATTCCTATTTTTACTATAATTTAATTTATCTATCTGTTTATTTTTAATGATTATTTACATATACATATATTTTCCAATTTAAAAAAGTTTATTCTATATCTAAATATAGAATAAATAAATGGACTATTTCTCTTAGGAGAAAGAATAAATAAGTTGAGCCTCGGTGTTAAATGTTTCAAAACAAAGTAATTTGATTCATTAAGTTGCTTCTTGACAACTCAGCCTCTATACAGTGGTTACCTGATCCTTCGTTGGACTAAAGGAATATTGTGGCGGTGTTGTATGCTAAACTAAACATTTCCTTGAATAACAGAAGTTCAAATAAACAGGTCTTTATCTAGTACAGAGCTAAAGCCTCTTTATGAGTTCTGGTAGAACGAGCGTTGTTGTTTTTTCTAATAATCTTTTTATTCCAACCTTTCTGATTCACTTTAAAAAAAGTAATCAATTTGAGCTTTTATGTTTCAAGATAAGTAGAATCCAAAAATGTTGCTATTATTTGCTAGTTATTAAATTCATTAAGAAACAAAAGAAAATCATCGAAATAGGACCAATGCAAAGATATGGAACTTTTTTTATTGTTTTTATTTATTGCTATGTACAATTGTACATTTGTATACAGACATCCAGTAAATTTGAAGTAAAGTTATAATGGAGTGATACAGGCGTGTAGAGAAATTACCCATTGGTAGCACTCTAATGACGTATTTACTTTAGCAGGTCTCGTGGCCTTCTTCTTTTTAGACGCCTCGTCGGAATGTCAGGAATGGTAGAGGAAGCAAGGTTAGAAATTATAGGGTTTGGGAGTTTATATATGGAAGAAATGGTTAACAACTTTTAAAAAAGTATTTCTGTAGTTTACCATGAAAACCTGTTCAGATTAACATTCTAGGTGCCTGTTTGCCTCATTCTATGTAATTTAATTAACAATAAAGATCTTGATTCTATCAGTAATGGCGAACATACAGCAAACTATTTTTTTATATGATGTTGATATTTTTGTAAATTTTGCAGGTGCCCAAACTTATTGCAAAAGTCCTGTGAGTGACTAGATATTTTATTGTTTGATATTTACTAATATGGAAAATAATTAATTCGAATAATTAACAAGTAATTTATTGAGGGTTTTAGCGTTTTTTCTCATGTAGTGCAATCATTTTATACAAGATCACTTTATGATTCTCGATTCCACCAATTAGAAATAAATAATGTCGAGCATGCTCATGCATTCCCTTCATCATTACTTAGGATTGGCCCTATGGAAGGCCCATACCTATTAATGGTGTCCGGCATAAACTATTCAAGCCGATCAGTACACAATCGATCCCTAATCAGAAACGATTTCCTGCCTCAAGCTGAAGGGCAATTTTCATCAAGAAGCAGCCAACTAATAGGGCTCAGTAATTGTAGGACTCTTAGCTCTCATGTTCGGGCAGCTCATCAAGAATGCTTTTGTTCGGAGTTGGCCATTACTGTTTCAGCTAGTGAGTCGGAAAATAAATAAATAAAAAACTCAAAGCTACTCGGCAGTAATATACATAACAAAGTACAGACAATTTTTAAAAAAATTTAATTACCAGATAGATCAGGTCAGAACGTAAGAATGATATATTAAGCATGAGGAAGAAAAGTCATTTATTGTCTGTCCTAACTTTGTTTTGTTTTTTAAATTAAATTGTCTGTATATGGCATTTTATTTTTACAGATAAAACAGACAGCTGTTTATACCATTATGCTTTCATTTTGTAGCTCAATATGTAACGATCTAGTTCTTATGAAACGCTCATTTAAATTTTAGGAAATAATTTACTTTACCAGGAGAGTACCAAGTTAGGAGTTACTTACAAGGATACCTGTTTTAAAACGTCTGTTAACAAGTACCCAAAGAGGTACTGTCACTCGCTCCAACACTCAAGATAACGAAGTCAATTTCCTCCGACGGGGGAGGGGGGGGGAAGGCAGTAAGTGGCACCACTGCTTGTGAAAAGCCTACTAATTGCTGGGGTTAGGGATGCCGCGAGCGGAAACCCTTTTTCCTCTCTCCCCATCCCACTAAGGGAATATTTTCTCGATCATCAGAGGCCATACCGGAGTTTTAATTAAATTATGATGGTCTACCTTTCGATTGCAGGAGTCCTTTAGAAGTCTTTGTTTTTACCTCGCTATATAATTAGCGGTATGATTAAAGCTGATATCAGGTAAAAATCATTTCTTTGTTCACGATGTTGTAAATTTTTAATTCGCCGTTCCTCGTGCTACACGCTTGAATTATGATAAGTTAAAAGATTAAATTATTTAAATCATAAAAAAAACCTGCATTATGGTAAAGAAAAAAGTAAATGGATCCAATTTTCAATGTAAATCAATTTTAACGAAGGTAATAAAATTTATTGAGGGAGAAGGCATACGCTTTTGCTCTTCGATGGACATCCCAGAACTACGATATATTTTTTAAAACCTCCTCAGAACTGCGTACTTACATTAAAAGCGTCGCAAGTTACTTCTTTAAATGGAGACCGTAATAGCTAGAAGACCATTTCGAAACTTTGTAAAAATACAAACCAATCGTAATCATATTTAATAATAAGTTAATATTTTTTTTTAAGTTTAGATTTGATAGTATACAGTTGACAAAATAATCATGAAAAACACAGGAAGTTTCTTGAGCTTTAGTAAGCTGACTTAGCTTAACTCTTTTGATCCAAATATTCTCTCAACATTTATTTTCAAAAACTCTCCAACATTTTCAAGGGGGCAACCTTTAAAAATTTGTTTTTATATTAATTACATTACAATATTTCCTCACAACATACTAATATTTTTGAATTTACCTTAAATATTGATGTCATATCTTTAAAATAAATTAAATATTAAAATTATATCATAACAGTTTCAAACATTGCTTTTAAATTGATTATTTACTTACAAAACCTTTTATATTTTAAACCTAAAACTTTTTCACATACATTATTGTCTCTATTTCCACTTACTAACATCATTCATAACCTTCAACAGGTTAGGACTCTGTTATCACCTTATCATTAAAAATATATATTTTTCAATTTTATCCAATTTAATTAAGGTAGCCTTAATAATAAATTATAAGAAAATAAATTAAAATTGAACGTTAATTAAATTGTATAAAATTTAAAAACAAAATATTTTTAATGATAAGGTGATAGCAGTCCTAACCTGTTGATGGTAGGTTCTATTATGAATGATGTTAGTATGTGGAAATAGAGACAATAATTTATGTGAAGAAGTTTTAGGTTTAAAATATAAAAAGTTTTGTTAGTAAATAATCAATTTAAAAGCAAAGTTTGAAACTGTTATAATATTATTTTAATATTTAATTTAATTTAAAGATATGACATGGGGAATTAGTCTGCAGGAATTTTTTTTAAATAATGTGACATCAATATTTAAGATATAATCAAAAATACTAGTATGTTGTGAGGAAATTATGTAAAACAAATTTTTATGGGTTGTCTCCTTGAAAATGGCCTGAGAGTCGAAACGTTAGTTAGTTTTTGAAAATAAATGTTGAGAGTATATTTAGGTCAAATGTGTTTGTGTTAATAATAAAATAAACCACTCCCAAACAATCATAATATTAAATCATTAATCTAAATGTACCAAGTTTTAGAATCTAATAAAATGGATTTTTAAAAATAAAAATGTTTCTCTAGTCATAGTTAAAAGTAATGAGACTCAAAATCTATATCTCAGTTTATTATCAAATATAAGTTATTAGTATTTTCTACATTTGATTTATTTGTTTAAAAAATATAATTTTCATAATATACTCGATATAAGTATATAACATATTAAGAAAACAGAGATAAACTTTAGCGAAGTAAAACATCTCTATTTTCTGGACTATACTCTTGCAGCTTTAATTGTTAGCTATACATTGATTATTATATTGTGCTGTATGGAGAGTCCCATATTATATCATTACTCAATCGATTATAGTAGTATTTATACTTAAAATTTTAATTCGCCTGGAAGCCAGAAAATATAACACATAACATTAAATGGAGAAGAAAAAAATAAAGAAATCATTAAAAAAATTGGACAAGTTAAAAGTTGATTATTTGTATGAGTTTTAAAGGTTTGAAGATACCACAATATGACATTACAAAAAATTGTGATAAAATCAAGGTTTTTGTAAATTATTAGGTGTTTACTTTTTCATACATTGGAAATTTGCAGATTGCAGGAATTAAAAATATTACGTCTAAAAAAAATGGATAGATACCGAGAATAGAAAGTTATAATAAATTTTGGTTTATTAATAATACAATAAATATTTTAGCTATGAATGATATTTATACAATATTTACTCGCATGTTTTTGTTATTACTATATATTACCAATAATATAATTCAAAGAGGCATATTGATGAACTATATTTTAAATTTATTCTTAACATCTCATGTAGTTAAAAAATAAAGAAAAGCAAAAAATACAGCACTCGCCTGAAGACAAAAACACAAGATCATTAGCCGAATCTTATCTATCCTCGAAAATAAAAACTGCATGGCTCTTTAATGTAGAGTCGTTAGAGCTGTTGTGGCAGAGAGGCCTGCTTTAATTGCGCGCAAGGAGATAGGAGCCCTTGCGCAATTAAGCTTGAGTAATTGCGGCGAGCTCTCTTTGCGCCGGGGACATTCCCCCATTTCTCAATTAGGTTTCCCTTCCCGACAGATATAAAACAGAGCCACTACTCCTCGGCCTGAAAACATTGAGACTCCCACGTGCTGCTCGGAGCAGTCGATATCGCCCCGGCCGGGTAGTAGAACCGTGCCACGACATTTATACCTCCCGTTTACCTAATTACAGGCTACATAATGACTCCACGCCTCTTGTAATACACTTTTTATGCTGCTCTTTTATTGCCCTCATCAATCTTCTCCAGTTTCTTCTTTCGTTGTTGCTTCTTCATACCTTTATTTGATATTAATTCATTCCACTTCGCGAAATTAGACCGAAAAAAAGATCAATTTTTTCTTGTCTTGAGAGTTATTTCACGAATTCATTCTTCTTTTCACCTAAACCATAAATAAAGGGCAGAAATACAATAATTTCATTAAATGAGCACAAAATAATAATGATAAAAACAGCAAATGACAATTCAACGTAGATGAATATATCGAATAGTAACTTATCTATCAATTAATATTGATAGTCGAATTAATTTGTTAGAATGTCGTCTTTCTTTATCCATCTAAAGACATAAAAATATGATAATCTGGTCAAAGCTAAGATAGTTTTTTCTTGTTCCTGCAAAGTTTGAATAACTGGTATCTTGAACCTTATTATAGGGAGTTCTTCATTTGTCTTAATTGAATATTAATTTTTTCTGGTACAAAATATTATTTCTTTTTATCCGACCTGCCCATCTGTAGGTTTGCAAAAGGTTTTTTTTTAAAATTTCTCTCTACTCTTAAAAATAATTCGTTTTAAAGTCGCTTGAATAACTTAAATCTGTGTATGATTCAAAAAATATCTGATCATTTGAATCGTTCATTTCGGAGACACTTCACCACCCTTTTATTTTCAATAGCTGGATTTTTCTCATACATTATATGTAAACACCATCCAGCAGAACTCTAAATGCATACATTCAAATACAAGAATTATGATTACGAGTTTTAGATACATCTAACTGAAAAAGTGTCTAGGTTCAAGTTTCCACATTTTTTTCAGTCTTAACATTTTTTGAGAAATATTTTTCAAATGATAGACTCATTTAACTAATAACACAAAAAACATTGGGGGGGAAAAAAGATAAAAGTAATCTGATGTTTTTTAGATAGATAGAAAATAAATTATATTTTAAAATTAAAAGAATTAAAATTTTAATTTTATGAATTAAAAGATCAATTAAAGGAATACATATTTAATCAGGAACAGAAATAATAAAAATAGCTCATTAAAACTAAATAACGTTACAAATAAAAATAAAACTATATAGCAAAATTAAATAAAATAAGATAAAATAATCAATTAATTCAAATGAAACTTTTTGTGCATATATACACATATACAAATATAAATATATGTTTATATCCTAGTGATTAACAGACACAAATACACATTTGTGCTCACAACAGAAAAAATAAAATAAATATGATTATTAACTTCTAATCTTCTTTACATTCCTAAATTATATCATGATTAAGGAGCGATGTGATAAGTTATTGGATAAGGAGGGATTTAAGTAAAGTTCTTGATTTCCACCCCTACAGAGAAATAAATAACAAAAGGAGACCCAACCCTTAAGATGCTGTACAGCCCAAAGAGCCGTGAAGGTGAGCCCAGACTCACCACAGACAGGAGGCAGGTGTGGGTATCGACTCGAGCAGATGTTTTCGGCTCGGAGAGTAGGGGCGAAATAAGGGTGGTGAATGAAATATCACTTCCCCCCTCCACTTATTAGGCAGGGGTGCCACCATTGGCAGCCGCTGTATCTGTAATTATGTATCGGCCAACTGGCATCCTGTAAGCTGGATCCTGATGGCCCTTGATGGTGAAGAACATCCGCGGCGCTAGAAGAGGGAGCACTGATTTAGTGAGCTATAAATCGTAAAAGCAGTCTCTGCTGCTTTGATGTCTAGATCAAGCTTATGTTTTATTTATCTTTCCTTTGAAAAAGCTGTTTGCTTGTAATGGCTGTCGTGTCTCTAAACTGTAGGCTATGAAAGATTAACTAAGTTGGTTTATTCGATTCGTTGTTTATTCATGAAGTTTGTTGGGAAAGTACATTGACAAAAAGATTACGTTAGAACTCCTAAAAATTAAATACAAACTTCTTTTTTAACTTCGTGAATTGGATAACAAAGGTATCTAATCAACTATACAAATTATATATTCAGTATTATAACACTTTAAATAAAATATACATTGACTATACTAGAGTGGAAGAACTACAAATCTAAATTAATAATACTCGATTATTTAATATAAAATGTATGCTTTTATAGGAAAAGGTTGCCTTTAAAAAAAAAAAAAAAAAAAAAAAAAATGGTAACACTTTTAACATATGACACGATAACCTCATTGGATAAAAATCCAAATTTATATTTAATTGACAATTACGATTCAAAATTTTCCTGAGATAAAATAATGTCTTCTCAAAACAATTAAATAACATGTGGTATAACGGTTTTTAAAATAACTTATTTGATGTATTGATAATCTAGTGAAAATGAAAAAAAAAAATGGAATTGGGCTTGGCTTTTTGAAATGTAAAGCCATATATAAACAACATCATTATAAAAACTTTTTCTAAACTTGTTACTAATCATTTAATTTCAAAACTACAAAATTTATATTGTTTTTTTTTTTAAATTATTTAAAACGCTTTTTCGATCCACAAATTAGTTTTTACAAAATAGACATAAAAGTTTCTAAAAATATGGAAAATAAGGGTGAGAAATAATTTCATCAAGAGCTAAACATAAGAAAAAAAAAATTTTTTTTTCACATTCTTACCTACTATAGCGATTGAGGTGTTACAAATTCCCAGATGTTGTAAGTAAGAATTTATAATCTGTAAAATGTTTAATTTAGATCCTTAAAAATATTTTTAAGTTATTCCAAAAAGTAATATACAATATAAATGATGTTTATAAACCATAGAGAATTAATAAATGGGAAATCAGAGGATACGGTCGAATTTAAATTATCTATGAAGTGTAAATAGTTGAGTGTAGATTAATGATTGGAGAAGTTTGTCGGCGTAGAAGGTAGGCCTAAAACTCACAGTTTTAGGCCTACCTTCTACGCCATAACCCCTGATGAAGACCTGAAACTCAGGTCGAAACGTCGGCATAAAATAAATAAATATTGTTTTGTTTATGTATGTTGTTCTTTGCTGACCGCAATCCCCCCTCCCCCCGACAAACTTCTCCGATAATTAAATTATCAATATAAGATAAACACTTGCAGAATCAGTGAAGTGGACTATAGATAAATTATTTATTTACACATTTATAAAGTTTAAATATTCTAACATGAGTATTAGCATACTAAATATCTGAAGTGGTCCATTCAATATGCACGTGATGAAGGTGCATAATTAAATACATGTTTATTTCTTATGGCTGTTTAAGAAAGCATCATCCGTAACGTTAAAATAGTTCATTATTTAACCTCTATATTTTCTCCTCGTTTCCTTTTACGCCCTTAACAGTACCATTCCCCAAGGCAGGTGTTATACCTAAAGTGATCGCGTTGGCTTCCCAACTTGGTTCTAGAAACAGGCCGGTAGGGAAGACATGGCTAATTTGCTGGACGCGAGCTGACCGTTGATGGGAGATCGGCGAGTCCTGTCACGGATCTAAGGCAGTATCTGTTCCAGTGGCGAAGGACTTTCTTCTTTAGCCGTTCCAGTCCCAGGCTTTTTTATGGACAATCTCCAGCTCCAGGTTTTTTTCTCTACCTTATCCTAACCGATGGCCTTTAAATACCATCTACCTGCTACCCAGCACGATCCTCTCTTCTTACCACTGGTAACATACCATTTATATATTGTCCTCTTAAATCGGGATTATAGTTGAGCTTGATTTACTATTCAACATCCTACAGCATAAAGAAACTTCAGAGATTTAAATTAAGTTTAATAAAATGTTAGTACATTATAGCCAACTAGTATTAAATATATCATTAAAAATGATCTAAGAAGACATATGAATTATATACTGTTATAATTAGAGAGACAAGATTAAATCAAGAAAATTTTGCATAGAGTTTTTACCATTTCGTTCAGTAAAGAATATTTTTCAAAATAATTGCATAAGTAGTCTATTTGATGTTTGCAAATGCAGGCCATCATAAAGTCTTACATTATTAACTCTCTAGTTTTATGAGAAAAATTGGAGGATAATAATCCGCACCAGTTCCTTACTCAACATCCCTATATTTCATTAAGCTGTCAGAAAAGAAAGAGGCTTCAGGACCTTCTAGTATGAAAATGATAGCCTAAGAATAAATATCTTATTGGCTTAAAATGATTTATTTTACTCTCACTTTTGTTTATTTTAAAGAGTTATGTTCTTGATAAAGACTTAACATACTAAAATTATTATAAACTAGTTTATGATGGATTTAATTTTGGTGTTAATAGATACCAGTACGTAAAAAGGTTCCTGTGATAAACTTAAAAAAAAGTTTTGCCAAAATAAAATAAGAAATCAACATTTTGTGAATTTATTTTGGCAAATATCATGATATTATCAGACACATGCCTATTGGCAATCAAATTCAAGCAAAAGTTAAATGGAGGATTATGTAGTTAATAACAATGATCCACCAAGCTGTTTTAGTATTTGCCAAAATAAATTCACAGAATGTTTATTAACTACCCGGTGAAGACCATCCGGGTTTGTATTGCGTACTAGCCCTCAAGTCTCCCATCGTGAACTATGGTGACTGCATTTCAGTAGATGCAACGGTGTGGGAGATTAGGGGATAGTAGTGGTTGTTGACGAAGGGAACTTCGACTAACTAATGCAACTTCATACCCATGGAAGCAAGTTGTTCGTAAAGACTATTGGACGTAAAACCCAAAGGTCATCAACGCTCATGTTTCATATTTTATTTTTCTTAACAAACCCTCCAATCCCAGATCACCACCCTTGAAGAATGATGCCAAAATTGGAGGATTAAAATTAATTCCAATAAATCCCACCAAATCACATTTATCCTTCGTCGTAAACCAATGAACTCTTGTCTAACAGTATCTTTTAATAATACCACACTTATCCCTGTCGAATAAATCCGTTACTTAGGACTACATCTCGACAAACGACTGACGTGGAATCCTCATACAAGACTGAAAAGACAGGAAACTGCTCGTCGATTTCGACTATTACAACATTTACTAGACAAATGGTCTAAATTGCCAATCCATTACATAAGACTGATCTACATGACTATTATAAGGCCTATCTGGACATACAGAGTTGAGCTTTGGGGCTCCGCTAAACCATTAAATTCCTCCTGAATCCAATCCTTACAGTCCAAAATCCTTAACGCTCCTTACTTTGTCACAAATCAAGTCATCTATCATGACCTCAATGTCCCATATGTTGCCGAATTGGCCAAAACCAGATACCATTCCTTCCATGGAAAATTCATTACCTAATAATCCTCCTAGGCGTCTGAAAAGAAGATGGCCTCGGGATCTTCTCTTCTAGAAATGTTATTGGAGTTCTATCAATGGGTAGATTCTCCACATGCTGTATCATGTCACTATCTCACCTATAGCAAATTTACTTGTTGTAGATATGTTATACAGTTGTAAATAACAATAAATAAATAATTTAAAAAAAAACTTTTCTTAATGTTTGGATTTATACCTTTGATATATCTTTTTTTTTTAATTTATTATTATTATAATTTTTTTTTTTAAACTCTAAATATTTTTTTTGAACTCTTTAAATGTTCTGAGTACGAAAATGATTAGTTTATATTTAAAAAAACTTTTATTAAAGGAGTTGAAACAATAAATCTGCTTTATGATTGGGGTTATTATACATAAGGCGTTTTTTAGTGGTTGTTCCTTTGGCTTATCACACAAATGGAGAATGGTTAATAAGTCATGTACTCATAATTAAATCAAATCAAATAAATCAAGAACATACTAAATTACCTTAGATACTAGATACTTTAGAACTCTACTAGTTCAGTTAGTAAAGAACTAATTGTGTATTTAACATCTATGTCTTTTTTCTCTTAGTGACAGATGTCTAGCAGACAGCATTCACTTGATACATTGACTCGATGTCATGAATTATACAGTAGGTTTAGACGAGGTCCCTAAATTAAGACAACATGTAACAGTTTACGGATATTGCTCGAGGTACAAGCCCATAATGTAGCAGTAGTAGAGAACCGACCGGGCCGTGGTATGGCCTGCATATTGATTGTAAGAGAACCCCTCTCGAGAGAGCTGCCGGGTAATGAGAGGCCTCGCCAACGATCTCACTAATGGATCCTGCCTCTTTCATCTTCATCGCCGTCTCTCTCTTCGTAGGATAGTAAATCAAATAATAAAAAATATAATTTTGTCTGCGCAACTCATAGTAAATATCTGTCTGAAGAGGGTCTATGTAACTTCAGTCGAAAAATCAATAAATAGTTTAGTTAAAAACCAAAGTAAGCATATAGAGTATCTTTTAATCTTGCCAATACAAAAAAATTGAAGTATTGCTTTTAAGAAATTAACGGATAATTCCAGTTTAATAACAATATAGAAACGTTGGTACATAAATAAAATAATTTTATTCACCATCAGACCTTTTCTATTTAATATTTTTTTAATCCTCTTATTCCACCTTCAAGCCAAAAATTAAAACACAATAGTCATATATTTTTTTCAAGGACATTTTAGGGAAAAATAAATTTGTTAAATAACAAAAAATTGATAATAAATTAATAGATATTGAAGAAAGAACGTGGAAACGTTCAAGAAAAATGATATAAACTCTATTGTGTATTAATTTTTGGCTAGAAAAATAAAAACGTATTATCACTAATGATAACTTGTTTTATTTATTTAATTTTTCACATCATCAGTATATCATGATAGAATATTTAATAAAAATGTTTTTAACGTTTTAGAATAAACATTGTAATTTAATTTTATAATTATTTTAATAGGTTTTACTAAAATTAAAGAAATAATTTGTTTTGTATTGATGGAACTCAGTATAAGAGTGCTTTTAGTGGAACCAAAATAATGATAACACAACTCAAGAAATAAAAAGTGGGGAACTTTTAAGAGAAAAACGAAGAGCGATTTTCGTGTTTCCTCTTCATTAGGTGGTTAAGATATAATAAAACTATAAATTTCTGATTCTTGCATGACTCAAGCCAAATTAAAACGCACCCCAGGCTTTAGCTCACGACTTGGACTGCCGTAGTTGTAAATAGAGAAACTTGGAACTAAATGGAAAGGGTGGACAGTCCCCTGGTGTTTACAACCGCACGAGGGAACCATTTCCAATTCAAATCCTCCCCCCTTTCTACGGGCTCTTTCTATTTACGATTCCTCCGTCTGTGGCTTTAAGGTCTTTAAGAAAGCTCATTTGTCCCTTAATCCAGGTCTTAGCTTCTTATTGATGGTAAAAAATTCTAAATCCAAAAAGTCAATTCCAAGAAACTATATTAGCACATTAGCACATTACTACTGTTAGCAAAACTGTGGGTAAAGTTATAGCAGCTTTTAATGAATATACGAGACTATGCAAGAGCTAAAAGTTTTGGAATGAAAAAATGTAAACGTTTATCATTTTCATATGATTAATTTGGTGCCAAAATAAACTGAAATGTTGAACTTTTATTTGCATTATTCGCCTTCTAATCTGATTTTCCAAATATGAGGTTGAAAATCAACCGTGGAAAATTTTTGATAGATTTTTGTAACCGATTGTTTGAATCTTAATCACTATTTCCATCTATAATTAATTTTGTCAATCTTTCTTCGTGCCTTACATATTCCGTGTTTAATATAACAGTCATACAATTTGCTTATTATCAATCTCGAATTTACTGGTGCGCATCCTTTATATTTGGATCCACACCAGTAAATACGAGATATAAAGAATGAAAAAAAATTGCAAACGAATGAAAAAAAAAAAGGTTTTTGATCTTGACTTGTTGTTTATAGCCCATAAAACTCATCTAGGACAAAAAGTTGGTGCCAAATAAAAATGATAAATTAGCAAAAAAATTTTAATCCTCCTCTCTATAAGATATATTTAAATATAATTATTTATTTAATATTCTGGAGCCATTAGCAGCATTTAATTTATATGATAGATTAAATGTAAGCATATAATTTACAATTTCTTCTCTATTGAATGGTTCTATATCATTAAAACAGTTTATTTCTATTAAGTAAATAATAAGAGATAAGAGAAAAATAACATGCAACAATTTTTTTTTTATTCACTGGATGCCAAGAAAAGAATAAAATATGGGAACATCTGTAGGACTAACTATACTATGAAAATTGTAGTTGCATATTACTTTTCTTTTTTTTATATATCCATTTTAAATGCTATAAAATTGTATTATACTTATTTTCATTAATTTTTTTTTATCAAAGTAGGATAAGATGGTTTTTACATGTGTTGTTTTGTCTGTACCAATTACTTTTAGAAAGTGGGAGTTTCGAGGTTTCTTAGAAAGATATTCTGGTGTAAAACTACGGTGCAAAATTTAAAATTAAAATTATTTGAACTTTTATTTTTCGATTTCTATTTTTTTTTTTTTTTTTTATTCCATTTCGTTTCAAATTTCTTTACAATCCTTTTTCATCAGGAATTCTTTGAGATTGGTACCATGAAAATTCTGAAGTGATTTCTTTTGGTATAAAAGCCTTCCTCTTTACTTGAGTGCTGTTCGATGCACATTTTTATCGTTCAAGCTTCCGCTGTGAGATCGAAACCAGAACAAGACTACTGCAATTCATTCTCGAGTGTACGAAGTGTGTTGGAAGAGCACTCTAGGGGTGCGGTTCGAATTAGTTCGACGGCAGAGAAACCGTGGAATAAATCTCGTCTTTCCTACCGCAGGAATAATTTGGTAGGCTGTAAATACCTTCCCATTCCTCTTCTAATTGATCCTAATTTTAGCACTTATTAATTTATATTTCAGTTATGAGAAAAAATAAAAGCTATTAAAATAATAAATTTCTGTTTCGTGAAATATTTCCGTTTTAAGTAAATATCAAACAGGTCAAATCCGATAATGCTAAAATACTTGATGTAACTTATAAATTAGCAAAGCTTGAAATGGATGGATTACCAAGTTGTAAAGTGTTACTATTTTTAACTGTTATTTTTTTCATCTTTATCAAGTATAGTGTGTTCAATCCGATATTTTTCAAAATAATATTAATTCATACTTCCAAGCCCTTGTATTATGTTACACCGCCATATCCTTTTCGGCACAATAATTTGAGCTGGAGCCACTGCCTGCCAGAATCAGAACCGAAGAGAAAGAGGACCAACTTCGGTGGGTAGCGGTATAGCGTACGGTCGGGAATCACCGTTACCTTACCGCTAGTCTCCGGGGGCTTTTCACTCGGAAACCTCTCGTGGAAACTCTGGCCAATCACTCTGGAGTCTCAGTGGACTCGAGATCTCATGTATATCTACTTGATCGATATGAATAATACCAAGGACAAGAAGTAGATAGATGTACACTCAAAGAAATCTAATTTCATAATATCGGAAAGTAATTTCATGTTTTTCAATAGTTGTGTTTACTTATAGAAAAAAAAATACAAGTTTATACAATGTTTTAACAAATAAATGTTTTTCGTTATAGGTTATAAGAATCAAATAATTTGAAAAACTAAGTAATTCAAAATCACTGTTGAATCACAGTGACGCACATGCAGTTAAAATTGAACTCCCAAACTCGAATATGAGACTCTATAACCATAAATGGAATTTAGAATAGGTGTAGAATTTTCCGCGAATCTCATTCCTCGACAATAATTATATGGAGAGTTGCTGCACGTGTCCTATCTTAATAATACAATTTCTGATCGTCATTGTTTACCTTGAGAGTTCATTAAAATCGGTTCTATCTAACTTAGAAATGAATAGGTTATTTAAATATATAATTTTATAATTTAATTTAATTATATTTTGAACGTGTATATTTTCCAACACTTTAAAAAATATATTGAAGATCATCTATTGTTTATCTCAAGATGAATAATATGTAAACTTGATCAATTTTAAGGAACTGTCGTTTTCAAATATTATTCTAAAACTATTTGTTTTATTAATTTATTGAAATTTACAACTGTACAAAAAAAAAAATACAACAAGTAAATTTTATGGAAGCTTCGAACACTTTATAATCTTGGGAAAGAACCTCCCAACTTAATAAAACTATTAAAAAAGGAGAATTATACATTTGAAATCTAGACTTGATGATACTAGTCATGACAAAAATGTTCTGTGAACTATTAATAGCAAATTAAATAATCAAATGCAAATATATAAGGAGTATTTACGTAATTGTGCCATCTCAAAAAGCTGGAAATAAATGTTATTAAATTTTAAATAATCTCAAGTGAAGCTCCTCGTAAATATACATCATTCAACTCGTTATCACTTCAAGGGAAATCAGTAAGACAATTTATTTTCTTATCTTATCTGCAGCTCTACATATATCAGTATTCTACCCAGAGGCTGATCTTTGAGGTGCATTTGTTGTTCATAAGAAAAGAAAACCATAATTGAATAGAAAATGAAATGCTACATAAACTATCTTGATATGAAAAAAATTATTGAAGTGGAATTTCATTATTTATTATGTTACTGATTCTAATTTCAGTTCTCAATCAAAAAATCACAGATTTAAAATTCACATAAATACATAAGAAATAAAGTATCTTTGTGAAGATAGAAATGTTTAAAACTAAAAATTACAGTAATTACAAAAATAAATAAAAGGGAAAAATGATCCTGAAAGTTGTTAAAAGTTAAATAATTGGAGTTCCATTAATTGGTAGATAGCCCACATATTAGTATCATGTCATTTTATAACGTATAGGAAATTTACTAGCTGTATATATTATTATATAGTTGTAAATAACAAAAAATAAATTTAAAAAAAAATAAAAAAGTTAAATAAGGTTAACAAAGAAAAAAGTGACATCACATAATGTTTTTTATGGTGGCTATAATTAAGATATAAAAGTCCCCAGAAAAACAATCTCAGTTAATATACTGCTGGCAATCATAAGAATTTTAATTAAATTCTTACAAATTTATGCAGGAGTGAATGTTTGAAAATAGATTTTAATATATTGACTGGGATAAAGATTAGATATTTTTTACTAAAATATAATAGTATATTCCTTAGTTTTTGTGATTGCCATTTAATGATAAATAATGGCAACTAAAACCACAACCAACCAAAATAAATTTGTTTGTAATGCTGATAGAAAAAAATTCTGTTACAATAGTAATTACAAACAAAAATTTAATTCAACTATCCAAACCCTCGTTCTCTAAGTCTAATATATCTACCAATAGTTATCCAATAGCTTTAAAATTATAAAATTCATTTTATGTTCCTGGATCTGGAATAGCTTAACATTGAAGTGCAATTATAAAAATAATAATATTACTTCAGTAATTACTATAATAATTTTCATGATAATAAAAATATTTATAATTGCAATTCATTCAAAACAATACACTATTGTATTATTTTTAAATATTAAAACAAATTGTCATTGTTAGTGCAAAAAAACAAAAAACAACGTTTGTTTAGTGATTTCTGATTCAAAGTTTTTATTATAAATTGAGTTTAGATAATTTATAAAACCATCGGTTTATATAAGTATTAATAGACTGGTTCACATTCAAAACAATGAAATTTCGTAAAATGTGTCAAGATAGAAAAAGATAAATAAAAGAAAATAATGTGTTTATCTATATTTTCTCCTCGCTTATTTCATTAAGCTAGACACTTGAATCAACTGCCCTAAATCTAGTTTTGGAAATATGTTTTATTAACAAGCAATCAGTTGACGGCACAGTGCCACCTGAACAAACAAAAATCTTACCGGTATTATTCCAGGTCTTATGATGAAATACTGTGAAATCTATTATTTAAAAACACATTAAAGAAATAGTATACAAATGGAGTCATGTAAAGTGGAATTGTTTCAATTATATTTTATTAAAAACTAAATTTTCATGATAATTTTATGTTTACTAACGAAGACTATTTTGTATGATTCTTTATGTGTTAAACTGCAGATAGTAAAATAAGGTAATTGTGACTAATTGTAATGTGAAATTCTTTCAAAAATTTACCTTTACATAGTAATAAAAAAATTGCTTCGGAATTTATATTAAATAGTCCAATTAAATCAAAGGAATTTCTTTAATCAACTTTCTCATATGTTATTCTAATTTTTTTTTTATCATAAGGAATTTTTTGTATTGTTTAAAAAAAAAATAATAAGTGATTAAATGAGATAGCGAGCCCAGTAATGAGGATAGAGCAATAACTCTTGAGATAAAAACAGCTTCGTTAGCACCTTTCAGTTGTCGAATGCAAAACTGGCTCTGTTCAAGCCCTGGCTGTAATTCAGCCGTACAATAATAAACATAAGCTAGAAATAATGTTTAATTTGGTATATACACAATTAGTCATAAAATAATTAATTTTTATTTTTTTTAAATTATAAACTATTTAATACTTCAAAGTTAATTACTACTAATTAGTGGCCGGTAGTAATAACTAATTAGGGACTCTGTTATGGAATAAACAAATGACATACAGCATGATTAGGGATAAGAAAATTGGTGTTTGTCATTGTGTTCTCATCAAAATTTATTTTCATTAAAAAATAACTATTTAATTAATTAATGAGTGCATTAGCCTCAAATGCTTTAATAGTTCACTATGCTTATGGTTTATTAATTTTAACATGAAATTGACGTTATCTCATGCTGAAATTTTTATAAAATATCAATTAAACCAGCAGTGCATCAGAGTCTTGCTATTTCAAAACTCTTCATATCTAAACTGTTTATTTAGTAATAAACAAACGAAATGTAAAAACAAATAAACTGTTATACTTTTTGTTTTATTCAATGAAATTTGGTAACGAACCCCTCTTCCAAGGGGGATGGCATACCCTACACTCCCAAGCTAAGCCTAAACTAAAGAAAAAGTGGAGGGTAGGTCACATCCTTGAGGCTTAGGTTTACATTGAGGTTTATAGCAATGTCTGTGTAACTAAACTGAAGTAGAAGGGAGCCACCATATGGTTCTTACACCTCTGCCACGCCCCGGGGTCCATCTGAAGGCCGCCTTTTTGGCTTCAGTTCACACCTGGCAGCACTTAGTTTAGCCCTGGAGTATCCCCTCTAATATACACTACTTCCTCCAAAATTTCTACCATCGTATAGCTTAACTGTTTCATTGAAATAACAAGGATTCCGTTAATTTTCTCAACAGGAATAGTTTTATATAAAGCTTCCATTGAATTCTAATATACGGCAATAAGAACTCAAATTTGAATAAACTGGAGTATAATCATTCATTCCTCTTCATCCCTCAGTTATATAATAGGGTGTTTTTTTTAAGCCCGATAGAACTTGAAATTGTAAAAAATAACACAAAAAATTAAATTGTAATGAAAATTTTTTTTTTATTCGAAAGATCAATACGTGACATTAACATTTGAAAATGATTTCGGGCATATGGGCACCGCGGCTGTTCTTGACGAAGCGCATTCTGTAAAATTGTGTTCAGCGATGAGGCGCATTTTTGGCTTAACGGGTTTGTTAATAAGCAAAATTGCCGCATATGGTCGTGCGATTTGACACCTCTCGATTATTTCCTGTGGAGCTACGTGAAGTCACTGGTTTATGCTGATAAACCAGCAACAATTGACGCCTTGGAGGCCAGCATTGTTCGTGTTATTCGTGACATACGGCCAGCAGTGCTCGAAAAAGTGGCCCAAAATTGGACGTCCAGAATGCGCTTCGTCAAGAACAGCCGCGGTGCCCATATGCCCGAAATCATTTTCAAATGTTAACGTCACGTATTGATCTTTCGAATAAAAAAAAAATTTTGATTACAATTTAATTTTTTGTGTTATTTTTTACAATTTCAAGTTCTATCGGGCTTAAAAAAACACCCTATATAAAAATGTTATACATTTTAAACAATGTGTTTTTAAATAATTAAAATCTGACTGGTTTAAATATATATATTTATTTATGAAAGAGAAATCAGGCTATAATTAAATAAATAAAAACTAAATTTTTTTTATCTTTATATTTTGTATTAACTTCCAAGTCGGATATTTCTAGTGATTAAAAAACAATTACATATTTAAAATATACTAAAATAATAAATTATTATTATATTCACTTATTAAAACAACAGAACATCATTATTCTGTTAATATTTTTAATAATATAATTAAAATGACACTATTTGTTTTAAAGGTAGTATAACTAGTATGTTTATTCTTACTGAGGGATTTCCCAAGCCCAAATTTTCAACTATTTTTACAATTGTACTACTCGTTGCTCATATTATATAACTGGAGTTCACAGTATGTATTCAGCAGTTCAGATTGTATTATATTTTTCAATATAAACAAGAAAAAAAATTCAAGTTTATATCCCAGCATTTTAATTTGTTGTTAAATTTATCTTAAATATGGCTATAATCATTTTTGTTTTGTGACATTTTGGTAAGGTTAAACATCAAAATCTTTAGTTTAGAAATGAAGTTAAAGCATTTCCACACCAAAAATTGAATTTTTATTTGGAATTTATGTAATAAAATGCATATAGTTTATTTAGCATAGCATATCAAATTTGACTGAAAGACTTGCTTAAAACCATTTAATGAGCTACTCATGTTAAATAATTTTTCATTCTACCTCTAAAAGAAGTTAAATCTCGAAAAAGTTACTTCGGCTTAGTTAATTAAGAAAGTAAAAGTGACTTTAGTAATTCGCCCATTTCTGAGAGGTCACCCATCCAAGTACTGACCGTTCACTGCTATTTGCAGGCGCTCTCTCATGGTGGACAAAGCTATCTTCCCTATTTATTTTTTTCTGAATTCTTTATAAAATTCTTCAGGGTAACTAATAATTGGATTTATTCCTATTATCTATTCTGAAGCAATCATTATATGATGTATTGAGAACAAGAACACTAAAATTCCATTGTTCAATTGATCAATAGAATACTAAGATATCCATGGAATAACAAAATAGAGAACAGAGAAGACGGAATTCCAGAAGGAATCGAAGACGATCGTTTATTGCGGGCCGCCTTACAATTTATCACCCACTAACTGCCGTAGCGCGGTGGAAGGATGAGGAGTTAATTGGGCGCCAGGAGGAGGCGCGGGCAATAAAAGAAGTGCAAGGCACCCGCCCACGGTCCGCCCACTCTCCAGCTTCGGTAGCCACTCCCGCTGCATCCCAACAAACTTCGTCTGAAATCCTTCTGGGTTGTGTAAGACGAAGTTTATAGTCCTTTGTAGCTGAAGGTATCAGGTGGAGTTGTAGTGGAAAGCAACAGGTGCATAGAAAAAGCGACCGAAACAGGGACTGAAAACAAGATTGAATTATAATAAAAATTGTTTAATCAGTGATTTCAATTAAGGTTCCGTTTCCTGAGTATACGTTTTCTGTATCCAATTGGATTGTTTTAATAATCTCTGCGTGATTTCATTTTGTCAAAGAACATTTGTTTTATGTCCTTAACAGATAAGATTAGAATCGGACATAATTGGATAAACGATACGTACGTTAACCTTGTATTGCATTGTCCATTGTTTGCACAAATGGAAGGAACAAGACAAAGTATAAATAAATGAAACCACTAAAATATATCTTAGTGGTTAGATATAAAAAAAAATATCTTAAGAAGAAAAAATATATCTTAATAAACTAAAAATTAGTAAACCCGATATCAACCCTCAAACTTAAAGATTTTTTCGCGCACAAATCCATCTCAAACTTACATAAAATCCTATGCATATCGGTATGTAACTTCCATATATATATAACATGAAAGTTACAAGTTTCCATTGAAAGAAACTAAATATGGGCAATTTATTCAAGCTAACGACTTCAAAACAATTCAGTGCAATCTCATTCATCCTAATTCTCTTCTATTCAAAATGATATAAATCCAAACGACTGTCTCAATAAGACAGGTTTTTATCATAAGGTCTGGACAACTTATAATTTCTCAAATTACAATCAACTCCTAACTCAAGATTTCACAACTTCAAGACATCATTAAGACAGAAAATCACAAAATCATATTGAAAAGCTATCTTTCCACATACCCCAGCTTACAACTTTTTTTTTCTTTGAGGTACTTGTTGGTTTGGAGTTATGATGAAAGTTAGTTTTAAGTTCGCTAAGAGGGAATAGATTTTATTTAGCTTCTAATGAAAACTCTTGGTTAGTTGCCAAAATAAATTTCTATTTGCTACTATTGCTTTCTGAGAACAAATACCCTATTGATACATTTCAAACCATATTTACGTATTATATCGTAGACGTAATTATTCTGCCAGCTAATCCTTTTCAAAGTTCCTGTAGTCACAGTTTCACTACAAGCCATTTTTACACTATATATAATAATTATAAAAAAAATTCTGACTGGATGTTTCAAACGATTATGATTGCATTCATACAAATAACTTATTGTATGAATGCAGTCACGCGGTGCTAACCATTTATTTGATATATCGTTCATTAAATTACAGAATACAAATCAATCTTTTATATTTTTTTTGTTGCAGGTACGTACGACTGCTAGAGTACCAAGCTTCTCACGAATCCATATTTCATTTCAACAACTACAGCTAAAAGGTATTTTTATGAGGAGATGATGGGTTGGGGTGCGGTCAGAGAATAATGCAAATAAGCTAAAAACTTATTATTAGTGCCAACGTTTCGGCCAGAATTTCTAGCCTGTATCAGGGCTAGAAACAAAACACTTTTTTTGTTTCTTTGTTTTTTTCTCCAGGGCTAGAAATTCTGGCCGAAACGTTGGCACTGATAAATAAGTTTTTTTTAAAACTTATTTCTATTATTCTCTGACCACACCCTCAACCATTTTCCCCTCATATATATTATCTACGGTCAGCTATCATTAAAAGTTATTTGAACAAGTTGAGGTTAATCTTCTAATGGATAATCAACTGCTTGGGTTTACTCATCTTTGAACAACCTATCTTCAATTTTATATTTTCTGGAGAAAACATAGGTAAAACAGGCGATAAAAAATAGGTATTACGTAGGGTAGACGTACGTTGGATGTTGTCAATAACCGAATCACTGCTTAAACACCGTCCGAAAAAACGATGCATATACATAAAAAAAATTAACGCATTCTTCAAGAGACATCTTGTTTCACCCAACATTTCTTGGGTTACCTGTAAAATTGGTTCTGTCGTCAGTATTCTTTCAAGTCGTCTCAGAAATGAAGCGTTAATTTTTATTTTATTTTTTAAATAGTATAAAGTTATTTTTTGGATATCACCAGTATGCCAGTAAATTTAAGTCCACCTTTGGAATAGTTTCTTTTTTTTTATTACATATTCATATTTAAGGGTGTAAGTAGTCACAAAAAATTACAATAAATCTTTTTAAGAATAAATTCTGCTCTTTTATCATTCGTAAGGTGAGTAAACTCTGCTCTGAGAAACCTTTAGACGTATTTGGGAATCGACCCCTCGCCACAATGCTTTGTAGTCATGAGACGTGATCATTAGGACCTTTTTGTCGTATTTTTCCACAACACTGCATAAAACTGGAACACTATCAAAGGTCAACGGAGGAACCTTCGGCATTTTATATCCGATTATATATAGATCCTCCAGAACACAATTATCTAGAAATCAAAGTTCTCTGATATCAATTTGATTCACAGACAAAGTTTCAGCAATCTGTCTCAATTTGGAGAGATATAGATATGCGCAAAAACTCAGAAACCATGTAAAATGTTTTGAACATTACATTTCAACGGACATTGTAAGAAATACAACCTTGCTCTCTGTATTCAACCTCGTTTGGACCAAAGGGTTCCGCAGAATGCTTCAAAAAGTGCCGGGGAAAAACATTTATATAGGCAGGACAACAACATTTTAGTGGGAAAGTATTTCCATTGAAAGTTCGCCACGTCCTAATATTCTTCTACATCTTAACTGTTCACCAAATTGGGTGAGACGGATTAAAATTTTTTTGTCGATTGAGTTAGTGTCAAAGAATGACTATAAAAAGTTTTTTTTTCTACCACCTCGACATTTTTAGTTTTGCCCACCTCTATGCTCCACTAAATTTAATTAAATATTGACTACAACAACTTAGTATGAATTGAATTAGTACTAGAGAAGTGCATTTTAGGAGTCTCATCTTTCTTTCCCCTCTTGCCATTTTTATTGGAGTTATTAAAAATTTAATCATTTTTCATTTGTTATTCTAAAAACAAGGGGGAGGGAACAATACAATCTTGCAGAATGAGTTTAGTTTCTTCAGGTTTTTTATTTATTTAGTGATGAATTTTAAGTCATTGAATTATGGTTATCAATCATCTACCTTCATTCCAAGACATCTGAATGAAATAAAATTTTCTATGTAAATTGCTTCATCCCAAATGAGCGAACCACTTACAAACAATGCCTTCCAAATTGAGCCTCAAGATGTTTACCATGTCCAACCAATAGTTAGCTGTTGCGGCTCTCTCCTATAGATCCTGCGATAAGAGATATGTAAATGTTCTATTGAAGTTGGCTTCTCAAACAATAGCGTCTATTTTTTCTCTTTTCTTTTCCCAGATAGTTGGCCGAAGTATCAGATGCCTCGTGTTCCTAAATCTGGAAGCGGGCTACATCATCTTTATCAGATCTGGACTCACCCTACACGGTTCCGCCGGCCAGAAATCATCCCCCAGCCCTCACACAATGGTTATTGTCCACAGCCTCTCCCTCTTTGCTGACAACGGAGATGTCCCTTCAGTCCTTATTAGTCTTGTTATTCGATCTTGTGAAGCTATTCGACAAAGAAATCTGGGGACGATGCGGAACTGTACGAGTGGTTTCATTAGGTAAGAATAAATCTCGACAGGATATTTCATAATAACTGAGAGGAATAGAGTCCAATTATATACATATACATATTATTTCTCCAATAAATATCACAAAATGTTTGTTTTCGCCAGTGATAAATCGTATTATCAAAAGTTGATTCGAGCAATCGAAAAAGATAATTGTATTTTTATTTGCTTCCTCAGAGAGAAAGATACACCCAAACTTAAAGCATTTTTGTCTTTACTAAAAAACAGTAGTTTTGCTTTTTGTAGGGTTTTCATATCTTGGAAAGACGTTCTATCCTGATGATGCTTGAATTGGCATCTCGTTTACTGTCAAACATTAAGAAACAGTAAACTTTGATAAAAATAATTAATTATTCTGAAAAGAAATTATGTTAACTAGGAATTAGTTATGACAAAAAAGCTTCATGAAGTCACGCCAAGACACTTTTCTACCATTTGATACGTCCCGTCTGGTTTGGGAGTTTCTTTTTTTATTATTAATATTCGAAAATAAATTACTACATTAATATCATTATATGTATAATAACTGAATGGTATATGTAATATATAATAAATATGTTAATTTTCTACATTTACTTATCGTTATTTCTTTTCCAAATTTTCAGCTTTCTATATATAAACTCACCTCTTTTAATCCTTCGCTATTGTTTTGCAATCTACAGGATTAATATAATCAGTTGCTTGGTTTATAATATACATCTGGTTTTAGATCTTCAACGTGGTCTTATAATCACTTTAATATCAATCATCATTGTATAGAAAGAATCATTGAAAGACAACTCACGCTTTCCTAACGTGATATCTTAGACCTTGAATTTTCCTGGGTTCCTGATTTTTAGTAACTCATGTTTTTTTATATTGATAAAAAAATTTATATAATCAAAATAGCCTGTTTATATCTAGCTTTTTATTTCTAAGTTATAAAATATTTTTTTATTCTAATTATTTTTCATACAATTTTTCGTCAATGCTTCTGAGCTCTTCGACCATCTTCAGAAAAAAAAATCAGCAGTCATTTTCAAATATATTTCATAGTTCTTAATTTATTCCTTAATTAAAATATTATAAAATGGACTTATAAAATACACTACTTTAATGTATAATATTTTACTATCAAACCATACTAGTCTATTTCGTATTTATAATAACTTAAAAGTTATTATAAATTATTATAAGTTATTACGGACTATCAAAGCTATTTGAAAATTAGAATAAATGATTTATAAATAGTTTAAGGTGAGTTCTAATTAAAAGCGAATATCGCATTCAATATAACAAGGAATAATAAGCTGTCGACAGCTGTTTTAATAAAATGATTACAAATGAAAAATGGCTCGTTTCCCACAGGCCAACTGTGATCTCCTACGAAATGTAAATTTCCATCTTGGGGGGAAATTCTAAATAATGACGGGTCTTCTGATAATGACCACATCCAGGAACAAAACGACTAGTCGTGGGAGAGGAAATGACTATGGAAACCCGTGTTTCCTCTCGTTTCGGAGCACGGTCGGTTGTTGTAGCTGTCATACAAATAAGTACAGATAACAGAATTTCCTGGAATGGAGCAGATGACTTTTGACTTAGACAAAACTGCAAAAATAGAAATTTTACTATGATTTATTTTACTGTGATTTTTAAAGTGAAAGGATAATAATTCGAATTTGTTGTAGTAAAATGACCCATAGATTCTGGTTCTAAAAGTATTTAAGACTGTCATAAGTGGGTTAGTAGAAGAACGGATTCATGCTTCTGTTCATCAAGCTAATCAAGTCTTTTAACTTATTTTCTGGAAGGGGAACTTTTCTGCTCTAAGCTTATAAATATTTAAAACGCCCGAATTAGTTTTTTTATTTTCAAAACCTCTTTATTTTTCATTTAAATACAAAAATACAATAATATATAATACATACATACATATATATACAAAATACAAATTGCAGGCCGAATTAGTTCGTAATGATAAAAAATTTAAATCGTCTTTTGGGTACAACCATGACGAAAAGAACATTTGGATCTTTATATAAAATGGAATTAATATTTATTGATAAAAATTGACACAGAAAATACTTAAGCAGTTGGATTGCAGAAAACAAGTTCTAATCTTGTCATAAACAGCAGTTGGAGTCGATGTCGTTTTAAAGTATAACTACACGTTCTTATGCAAAAACATTGATAATTATGTCGTTATTCCACCAGAGTGTAATCATCACTGATTATTTAATAAATTTTCATTTCATATCGATTATATTTGTATTTTGCATTTCCATTTTGTATTTTTAATTTTTCTATATATCCAGAATACTTGATGTCTGTAAAATACCTATGAAAATTAAAATATATTTCAATGCTTACTTACAAATATTTCTATCTACTTCAAAAAATTAATTTTTGGTGGAAGAAAACACTGTTGAATTTAAAATGACCTATAACGAGTAAAACAGTTAACATATTTGGGCCATTTTCTGACTTAATAATACTTGTAACACTCTTCCTAGATGTGTTAAAAAATAACAATAACCAAAACTTATAAAGGGAAAATAAAAATAAAAAAGTTATACGGAGAGATTCGAAGCAAGCTGGAAAGATCGTCAGAGCCATTTGCAAACAATGACTCAGAGCACATTTTAAACAGTTAAATGTTCGCACTAACCTAGTGAATTTCCTATTAATATTTATTAATTCATTTCGTTCAGTTAGAAGGTTTTCGTATCCTAACAATAATTAATTTTCATAACAAGGTTTTTTCTACTAAAGAAGAAAGATATAAGAAATATGCCTTTTTATACTTCCTAATTTATGAAGTATAAAAAGGCATATTTCTTGAACAGCATGAATTATAATTAAATAATATATTCTTGTTAAATAAATGTTTTATTTTTTACTTTATCAATGTAAAACATTTTAATTAATTTCCAAATATGTACATATTTTTATTATTATTATATGAAAACGGTGTACTATAATCTCATATTATATAAGATTTTTTCTTTTTATGGAAATTCGATTTTTGAATATATTTTTTTTTAAAAAATGTTTTTCTGGTTTTAAATTTTAAAAATTTATTAGTTTCAGAAATAATACATACTATTTTTTTTTTCATATTTTAAAGCATCGAAATATTAAGGAAGTACTCAATTAAGTTTTTATTTTATTGTTCTTGATTTGGTCAATTATTTCCTGAATTTATTAAAGTCAACTAATTTTCAAGTGTAAATGTGTGACAATTACTTATTGTTCTTAAATTTTGTTTATTTTAATAAATATCGAACATAAGAACAATAGTTAAATATATTTAAAAAATGTTTATAATACTATCATACTGATATTTGTTAATTGATGAAGGCTCAAATTCATTAAAGGTAGAGAATAGAAAGAAGGCTATAATGTGTAATATGAAACTTAGATGGAAATAGTTGACGTTGTATTTATATCACATTTTTTTTTTTTAACGATAGTTTGATATACTAGTATGTAATCTTATTTCTCCAATTTCGAAAAATTAATGTTTAACGTTAAGTATCATTTTTTCTAATTTAAAAGAAAAGCTTCATGTACAAAATTGCCTTAACGCACTCATCGAATACATACGATCGATCAACTTTTCCTGTAATGTTCCCATGCAGATGGAACTCTGAAGGTTTCTACTCACTCCTTTGCGGCATCGAAACAGAAGGAAGAGTGTCGAATCCTTTCAGCGGCTAATGCCCTCGTTTCCTCGCGAGTGTCTTCCTTCGAGTCTATAGCGAGTGGAACAATTGTTAAAATGTAGCTTTAAGTACATAGATATTAAAGCAATGTAAAATAGAGGCCTTTTATTTTAAATTATACTCGAAGTACTGGAAGTATCTTATTATACTGGGTAATTATACTGGAAGTAGCGATATAAATTTCAGAATTTTCTGACTCTTATCACTGGAAGAAAATAACCGAATATCGAAAGAAGTCTAAAGTCTGTTGCTAAGTAATCCACTTTTACAGTACTTAATCTCCTTGTTACTGGAACGGGAAATTAAGGTATTTATGAATTCTATGTATGCTGTTTTAATGGACGATTAACTTCCAAACAATCATATACGTACTAAAACTAACAGAAGATAGATTTAGCAACAATTGTGCTAAGTAAACCGGTTTATTGTCTAGGTTAATAAAATCTAGAATCCATATTTATTGGTATATAATCATTTTGTTTATTATTATCAAAATTATAGTCTTTAAGTCGCTTACGAAAAACTTCAGATGTGTTAATTTCAATTCAAAATACAATATGTAGAATTATAAGGCAGAAAATAGCCGAAATAGGTTAAGTGAATTTATACTAATTTCCCCTCTTACAAAGATGTGATAAATGATACTTGACTTCTCGTGCGATGAGAATTATTTGGTGTAAAATAAAAAGCCCCACGATGAGTTCAGTAGTAGTAAGATTGTAGTGAATGCATCAAATGTTTCAAATTTTAAATGATCCTGACCAAAGCATAGCAAAAACTAACTTCGAACTTTTTTACACTTATCCATACATTATTCTCCATAAAATAATAATTGAAGTACCTAAGAAGAGAACATTAAACATCTATTGATATCTGATATATGACATTGATTGATATATGACATCTATTACTGACATACCCATTTTTAAAGTATAATAAAAATAGATTTAAGTGCGTATGACAATCTTATTCGTAGTATGAAAGTTGGAAAGATATTACTTCTTACTCCTTTAGAAATAAAACTCGAGGTGATAGCAAGTTAGGTTTGTGAAGATCGTACGCTTACAGATGCTGGAACTTTAAATATACACCCAGAAAAGAAACAGATGTCGTTAGAAAAAAAAGCAAACAAAAACCACGGAACAAAAACCGATAGGCAAATAAAAGAGACAGGCAGACGGCGATGTATTTATATATCGAGGAGATAGTTTATGGAATAATATATTAGGAGAGAGAGGGAGCGAAGAGAGAGAGGGAGCGAAGAGAGAGAGGGAGCGAGTGGTGGGAGAGGAATGCGGCGTTGCCAGCCGAGCTGCGGGACCAGCCGAGCGTGACAGCGCCGCTCAGCTCCCGCTCCGGGCTCGGCAACGTCGCAATCACTGCATCTGACGCCACCCCTCCCCTTATTTATTGCGCACAGATTATCTGGTGGGGGCGCCTCTGTTCCCCCAAAGGAATTTAATATAGCTCTCCTCTTTATAGGGGTGTACGGTCTAGGATACCGCGGGGTAATGTGCATGAGCCTCCGTCGGGAGGTAGTCAATAGTCAAGCTAGCAAAGAGCTGCTTTGTGATGCCCGGAGTTGAAATACAATTAGAAGTTTGAAACCCGCACAATCAGCACTTGGTTTTATTGGAGCGTCCTTTGGCCAAGTTGAGGAATTTGTATTACTTTAATATATTTTCCTTTATTAATATTATGAAGAAATTCGACAACGAATAAAAAATAGTGGGAAATATATAATAAAAAGGTTCAAATAACTCGAGAAAAAATATGTTTTTTCATAGTTTAAAAATAAAAAAAAGTTTTTATTTTTTATATCAAAACCATATATATCCTACATATCCATTATCAATCCATGATTAGCAACTTTAAATGGTTTTAACCGGTTTTTTGTCAGGCAGTTCTTTAGTTACTCGGGTTTGTTATTGGATATTTTCTTATTCTGACGACAGAATACATAAAGGCATGATACTACAGTGTGCTTAAGTTTTAGTCAATGCGATGCATGAGTCACAGAATGGTGTTTCCAAAACTCTCATCAGAGATCCATATGTAAAAATAGTGGCATTATGAAGCCAATCATATTAGGGTAACGTTATTTAAATTATTTTTTAGAGGTTTTAATGGAAGAAAAAAAAATTAATATGATAATTATAATTAGGATTAAACCAAATGATACCACGAAAAAACCTTAACTCTATCAAATACCAGCAAACAACTTAAGTGAACCCTTAGCCTATTTTGGTTTAACTTTTTAGTACAGTATATCGTCGGTTGAACGTGATACCACGTAAGTCCGAAAAAATCAACTCACCATTCTAGGGATAAAAGAGGGGGTGGGGAGGTAAAAGAACTCATCAAGCCGGAAAGACGTATATAGGTATCCTACGAAACGAACGTTGACATGAGATGTCTCTTGACCGAAGAGCTGATTTTGTTTTATAAATGATAGTATAAAAATGGTAATTTTGATTTTTCAGATGACGTCATAGTTTGGACAACGATATCTTTAACTATCTTTGAGAGATATATTGCCTTTACTTATTTATTTGGTTTGAGTGTTGGTGGAGAAGTTCGGTGTCAGGTCAGTATTTATGTAGTCCTTTTTTATAACGCTGATGCCCGAACCATCGAAACCTTAGGGATAATTTGTAGTCAAGTTGTGTCTGAGCAAGTCAGGAATTTTTTTCTTATGAAGTGTTGTCAGATGAAGACAATCATTACATTGGCAATCGATAAAATTATATTTAGAATATCGTTTTCAACCATTAGCTGTTTAACGTTTACGATTGTAATCCTACCTTCCTTTCATTGTTGCAATACTTAATTCATCGAATTATTCATTGCCGGCAACACCACAGAGTCGTTGTACTTGGAATTGTTACTTCAATTATAATTTGACATAGAATATGATAAACACAAGCCTTATCGGTTAAAACCACAATTAGATGAAGAGATCATACCAATCGAACCAATGTTATAATGTAACTATTCTGTTTTTGGTTGTTATTTTGTTTTGCCTTTTGTTTAAAACATGTATGAGTTGAAAATAAACTATGCAAACATAAAAAAATGAATTAAATAAATCAACATTTTATACTGGTCGTCATAAACTTATGAATGATGAATTCCCTATCAATGGAACTATCAACTAATGGAAGACAAATGCGAGAATAATAGACTATTATGACACCCATAATTTGTTTTAAATTTGAATACCAAAGTGATGGGTTAGTTAAATAGAATATCAAAGTAAGTGCCTGAGTTGGACGAAGAGAACCAATCAATACTGACTTAAGCATCATTTGATTATTACTCATCAATTAATTAGTATCAAAGTAATTAATTGTGGTTATTGGAATTAAATTATTCATTTAAGTAATTGTGATGATAAATCTTTACCTCGAATGATTACGATAAATATGTTAACTTATGTAGTAAAATATGTTACGATAATTACTTTATTTTTATTTTTAGTGATTACATTATTTTACATTTTCGTCATTGTGTAAATAAAACTAAAATACTTTTTGTTTTTTAGTTCATGTAATGACAGATAAATTAACAGCTTATTAATATCTTTCACATGAAAAAAAATGAATCACTCCAATATTCCATATATTAGTTCTTGCAATATTTAGCAGTTCCTATATATTTTTCATTAAATAAAACTAAAACATTTTGAATAACTAATGCTTCAAATGGTTATGTTTTAAAATAAATATTAAACTGCCAAAAAACAACCAATAATGATAGGCATAGAATATTGGTAGTTTTTAATTTTATATAATTTTAAAAATAGTATTTTAGGGAAAAATAATTTGTGGCTTAAAACTGAATACTAGAAGATAATTTTTTTTTTTTTTTGAATTTCGAAAACATTGTTTTATGACTTTTATATTGAAATGTTCATATCAAATAAAAGTTTTGTACAGTAAAGATTATTTTGAAGTACAACTTTCAAACTTTTTGTAATTAATAAACTTTTTAGATTTTTATAAATTATATAAAATTTATTTTATTCCAGGAAACGCTTTATCTCCATGTTATCTAGTAAAGCTGGTTTTAGTACTACGCAGTTGGTTTTAATATTTTTTAATTACATAAAAACGTGATATTAAATAATTAAGTTACATAAGAAAAATAACATAAACAAATAAAAACCATTCATAATTGCTCAATTAACTCTGAATCATCTAAATTAACAATTTGAATATCAATCGATCAAATAAATTGATGGTTCAATTAATACTAATAGATAAATACAGGCTCAGTTTAGTCACTTAATTTGAAATTCTGATGAAGTGCCCCATGAATAAGCTTTTCAAACGTAAAACACAATATGGCCCCTCATAATCGCCCATTATTGGTCGCACTTGTCTTTTTAACGACCCCTGACTATAAGTGAGAGAACAGATTTATTCATATACTATCTAAAATTTAAATATGAGTCGGCTCTTGTTGCTTTGAAAATATGTTTTCACACATTTTCATTAATTTTCAAAAAAAAATTTGGAATATTTATGCAGCCTGTCTTAAAATCACTAAATTTGCTGATAAGGTTATTATGAAATTGTCTAAGACTAAAACGCTTCTGGAGTATTTTACTACGTTAGTACTGCACTTGGAATGTCTTCATTGGAAGATCTCTCCATTCATGTTAATCCTGTATGATTAATAATACATGAATTTAAATTATGTGCTAAAAGTAATTTTTAAAATATATAATTTTTTTTTAAAGTATCAGTAGTAGTCATCAACAATAACAAAATATGTTCATTTGATGAGAGGTACCTATGGTATTTTTTTCAAACCATAAAAAAACTCAAATAAATTTATTTTAACCTATGAGACGCAAGGTAACCAAAACGATATTGGTTGAAATCTACCCCTCAAACCTTCACTTAATAGTCATTTAAAATTTTTTAATGTAGGGGTAAATAATAGATCAGTTGTTTTTTAAGCACATAAAGAAATTATGCAGGTATCAGGTTTTTAGCAATGATATAGTTTTTATGTTTTCTTCTTGGTTTATCGTATCTGCAATTTTTTTTTTCCGAAAGGATCAATTGTCTTTCTGATTTTTCTATTATCATTAGTTGCCTTCTGTTTAGGGTTGCGCTTCTTCCTGACGCAATTAGTATACAAATTTCCGAATCATCTACATTGACGCCATATATCTCCCATGTCATTATTTATACTAGACTGAGATACAGTATAGTCTTTTTGGCTCTATCTAGTACCGTCCTAATGCTTCCCGAACGCAGATCCGTCAGAACCAAGGCAGGATAATTGTGGAGGAGAGACGGCGCCCTTTGGAGCAGTCAGATACTCGCAGAGGAGATCCCAAGCATGACGTAGACAAAAGGGTTCATTATCTCCTTCCTTCACCTTTATAGAGGTCTCTTTCGGCCGCTTCGTCTCCTTCGGCGTAATGTTGTTGCCTCTCTTCCTCCGGGGTGGCCTTTCTCTGATTACCTTTTAATTCTCTTCTTGGCTTTCTTAATTATTAATTACGTACCACCTCCTTGATTACCGGTTGTAGCTAATGGAACAGTTTCAACATAAACGTTTACTTTGGTGGTCGATATTCTTAATTTAAAAACTTAATTTATACAGTTTTGCATCGAATATATAAAACAGTATTTTAAAAATAATATGTTAGATTATATTGTAATAGTATATTAAAATTTGAATTATTTCATGAGAAACCACATAACATATATATAATGTGTAGTTTACACTTAATTATGTTATTGCAATTATACTAAGTAAAAATTATAAAACTGAAATAAATAAAAATAAAGTAAAATGAACAGTATATGTAATTTTTGTTTGGACTTTGAGGCTCGATTAATTATTGAATATTAATGTACCGAATATAAATTAAGATTAATAAAGCAGTTGTCATTAATGTTTCTATTTAATAATCTGAGTTTTTATTCAATTCATTTGAGTGATTAATAATTAGTAAACATATTTCGTTTTATTTAAGTTTTCAATATTTCATGACTGCAATACCAATTGAATCGTCTAGATTATTAGAATCTATTAAATTATTTATATATTGATTACATATATCTTATTTCTTTAACATTCTTCTCAGATTTTTAAATCATGACGACAGTAAAAGTCATATAATCAAGGGGAAGATAGTTCAGAAAGTATGAGAGTGGATAGTTTAGTGGTAAGGCACTAACAAAGGACCAGAGTTCGAATCCGTCTGTGGCAAGTACTTATTTTTTATTTCACTGTAGCTATGGGTCAGCCTTATTGATTCCGGATCTAACCCGCCTCATTAAGTGGGTACCATTAATTGGGCAAGAATCCGACGATCCTGACCGAGTCACTTCCTTGCACAACCGTTGGTCTAGTAACAGTACTTCCTTACAAAGTACTGTACCCCTGACCCTTGATGAGTTATATCGGTACAGATTTATTTTTTTTTTTTATTAGCTCAGAATATAGAGAAAAAAAGAGTTACGTAAGTAAAAACAAAAATATCGATACTTTAAATATAAATTGAAAACTGAGAACTTATTATTTCAGGGATTTATGATGTGTTGTTGTACTTATTTTGATAATTTTACACTATTTGTCATATCCTTAAGTTGTAAATACTTAATGTAAGAGAATGGAAAATTAAAAATCAAAAGTAATTAAAGATCAATGATGGCAAAATCAGTTTTTTCTAGCTTATAAATTTAAAATTATACCCAAATTATCAGCATTCCTTTAGTAACTTATGAAGCTATTCATATAGAACAGGACAACTATGAAGTTTGTAGTAATATTACATAATTTAGTGTAATCAGGTAAATTTAAATTAATAAACCACACGTTAATTGCAGTCTACTCGATTATATTTGAAATGTTTCTTCTGTTACGAATGAAATCTTAGCCTATCAAGATAGAGGAATAATTGTCTGGAAGATAGAAGGAAGGAAGTGGTAGTTTGCTTGTGGGAGTGGTTTCCTATCAAGGACCCAGCCCAGAGTTTTAGGCTACCTTCTGGCTTCCAGAGTATTTTTTTCAAGGCTAGAATATCTTCTCTATTTCCTATAAGAAAGTGCTGACCGAAATTCAAGTTAAAAAATAACCGTAATCTCTAAATATCAAAGAGTTTAAACTTAAAAAGTATTAAAAATATAAATATTAAATGCTGATCTTCATTGCTGTTTCTTCAGATTTGCTGACTAGCATACAACTATTTTTAAACTATTATTTCGCAGACTGTTAATTTAGTAGCCACAGAGATTAAACAAATGCTATTTCCTAACTTTTATTAAAAAACAAAATTGAAACATTAGCGAAGTATCGTATATTTTTCTCAATTTAATTTTTTAAAAGATGCTTTTGCCATTTTTAAAAAATATCAAGTTCAAGTACAATAGGTTCAAGTGCAAGTAAAACGTGTGAAGTGTTGAGTTATTAAATGCAGCCGCTAAATATCACTGTTAGAAATATAAAATAAGTGAACTTACATATGCAACCAACTATTTTTTTCTTTCAATAAATGAAATATGATCCGGGTGCGATCAAATCAAACTCCAAATAGTAATAACTATTTTAAAATAGTTATATATTAATATAGTTATTACTATTTGAGTTTGATTTGATCGCACCCGGACTATATTACAATTATTGTTACAAACAGTCAATCAGCAATCTTCCAGTTTTTTTTGTATGTGTTTTGTAAGATATATGGATATTTGGATATTTTTCAATTCTTAAGGTTATCCCAAGGATCTATAATATCTAATAGAGAAAAAGAACTTTGTTCCTTGAGTGTGTGTAGTGAAATGAAATGTATTGCATAAATTATCAATGTAGCTGGTAAAATACAGTTTACAACATTTTTGGTTGTTTTTTATTGTCATGTGGGTTGAACTACAAATATATTTTTATGCAAAAGGCTATCTTACCAATAATTCTTTTTTTAAAAAAAAAAAAATTGTTTCAAATAACCAGTCATAATTTATATTTAGGACTGTCCGTAACTCAGGTGTTTGAGGCGCAGGTCTTTGGAACCTGAGAACTGCGGCGGCGCCGGTTCCAATCTGGCCTCGACTTTTTTAATTTCTCTGGTGGCCCACGAAATGAAAACTTAACCCTCCACCACGGTTAGAATAGGTTTGTCACCTCTAGATTATATACCTGTTTTAAGATAGCTTTTTTTTTTTTTTTTTTTTTTTTTTTTTCCAAAACCCCTACAAAATTTTAATGGCGTATTTATAAACAATGAACTTTCTCCTTTTACTGTAGAACATCTACATTCATGGAGTCCTTTGGAGTGTATTATTTTTGTTGTCAGTATTTATAAAAGTGTATAATGTGTTAGGGCACACATTATTTCTGAATTTAACAAACTTAAATCTAATAAAAACTTAATCCTAATACTACGTGACCAACGCACCGGAGGGGGGGGGGCAGGTGTTAACGTGTTGAATAACGGATTCGTACAGTACTGAAGTGAATCGAAAAATTTGATGTGTCGTCACTTAATGAACTCCGGTACAGTGGGCAACTCGAACAATTGATGCAGCTCCGGTGGCCTCTTCCTCTTCCACGATGTTGTGCGTACGGTTTTCCTCAACATCGAGTCCTGACAAGTTTGAAGAAGGCGCTGGGTTCCATCTGATATGTGGGTAAACAATGGTGCCCCATATAGTAGTGCTGGTCTCAGAATACTTTTGTTTATCTAAAAAATCTTTAAAAAAATAATAAATAAACTAAGATGGGCCTTATTTGCGTCACGTATTATTGGCGTCTTCCAATGCCAACACTATAATAACTAACATGTGATTACGCTGGAAGCATAGCGTAACACATAACAAACTCCTCCCCACTCGGTCTCTCACACTGGCTGAGAACAGGTGCGCGTTGCCTATCACATCGCTAAGGAGGGAGCTGATGGGAAGCGACAGTGGAGCCGGCATTAGACAGCTGATGGGAAAGCAAACAATACTTGTGAGGATTTCACGGCGATTCCCCACGCCAGTTGTCGGATTCAATAGCTTCACCGTGAATTACCCCGGCCGACGACCCGCGCTCGAAATCTCCAGAGCTCTGTGTCTTCGGATCGGCGTCCATTCTTCTCGTAATAGCATTTGGCAGCTCCTCGGTAACAAGCCTTCAGAGTCTTCGTCACGGATGTTTAGGAAGCTGGCAGCGTTAAAAGTAACGTCAGGCATGGATATCATAGCTTCCTAATCATGTTCTCATCACTATAAATAGCATTTTTATGCCATATCACACCTACCAATAAACATTATTACTATAGATTTTGTTTTTTATAAATTTTAACTATTGACACTATCCTTCACCACACCTAGTATAATTTTTGACATTGAGTGACGAATGTCCTGAAGGCTCGAACCTATTTGGAGATGATGACTTGGGCATGAATTAGTCATAAGTCATTAAATCGAGACGGCCACTCCTGTTAAAATTTATCAGCTATTCGTGATCAAATACTAAATCTTTATAAATTAATCCCTTTTTGACAAATTTTCAACCAAAGGATTTAATGAGGTTCTTATCTTGAGCTGACTTTTTCGAAATATTAAAAAAGTAATCTCGATTTCTAAAGAGGACCCTACATGGTCAGTCAGAATTATAGAGAAAACCAAATATGATCGTTCAAATTCTAATGCTAAGATTGGTGGATTGTGGAAAAAATTTTTAACCATCAGATTTCCAAATTTTGTCGGTTATCCATCAGTCACTCATGATTAACCTTTGGTTTAACCGTTATCCCGACTGATCGCCTCTTAAGGGATAAACGGTGTACTGCAATTTAAATATGAACTATATGTGCCTTTTTCATACACAAAATTAGAACATCATCCATAACATGTAGATTAACTGAGTAAAATTCGAAGTTTATGCGGAAAACGAAATTAAAAAAAAAAAATATTGTCTTGACTAAAAGCTTATCAATTTGCTGGCTATTATATAGCACCAAATCACAATGAAAAAACATATTCTTAATTTATTTATTTATGCTACATGGTTATGGTAAAAGTAATGAAAAACAGACTGCAGGAACTAATAGTTGCGTAAAGACGATTTAATATAATTACAATACAGGGAGTAATAACCTGTTATTATCTCCTAATTAAGTTATTAAAATAACCGATAAAATGTTCAGTCTCATTTATTGAAGATATTTACAAGAAAAAATGTCAAAATGACAATAAAATTGTTTAAACGGCGATTAAGTTACAAGTTTTTACACTTTTTTTAAACTTATCCTTCGATTTTATTTTTTACAATTATTTTTTTTTATTTTAATCCTGTTATTTTCATTTTTAAAAAATGTATACATTATGATGTTATCATGACAACAATTGTGGACATGTAATTATGTTTATTACATAATCATTAAGTGTTTTACAGTAGAGTTACTGCTCCTTTCCTATGGGTCGTAACGTGATGTTGGGAAACATAGCCTAAAGCTTTCGTCATCCTCACTAAATATATATCAACTACGAATTATCTGAAGTGAAAACTAGACTCATCTTCCGAAGAGGAGGAAAATAGAAAAATCATTGAAGGACGTAGCCCGGATTATTCAGACGCCATGTCAAGATATTTTTAGAACTAGATTTACATCTCCGACCGTTCAAACTTTCTTGAAAATTATGAGTTCAGTTAATAATTGATGCCCCTCTATTTGAATGGGTAAATACTTACATAAAATCGGTTTGTTTCACTTAAGTTTTTCATTGGTTCTAATTATCAAGGAAATGGTTTTTATTTAAATGGATATAAATATATTATACTTTACCTCAAGCACTCAGACATACATGCATAAAACTAGATATACATGCTATGGAAAATTAAAATAAAAAAATATATATATATTTTGTATTTTTCAAAAAAAATTGTTTCTCGAAATAACCCATCATTTTGAAGTCAGCCGTTTAGTATAAATTCTTTTTAAATTATTCATGGCTTGAATATTTTTGTTTAAAATAAATTAGATTGTAAATATTTATGTTGAAAAAGTTTCATTATTTTATTTAATGATAAATTAAAATCCATCAAAATTAAAAACACCCAAAACGAAAGATTCCGAGCTTTAATGAATGAACTGCTAGTTAAAATTAATAAATTTTCAAGAAAGTAATTTATATTTTTATTGCTAGAAAGTTTTAAATCTTAAACATCAATCATCTTGATTATATCAATACAATCGATATCATATATTTAGGGGAAAAAAATCTGATAAATTGATATTAGAAGATGAATGGAACTAAATACTTCTTTAATGGATAATACTTCCTTGATCATATGTAGAAAAAAAATTATCTCAAAAATAAAATTAAAAAAAGCTGAAATTTAACTCGCTCAGAGGTTCTCACCCACTGTCGGATAAACGGACAAGTATAAAAAGACCTAATCTCTAACGCGGATGGATCTGCGAAGTGGAAAATGAATAATTCATGAGGTCTTTCCACCATTTGTTAGCAGTCGCTGAGGCAAAAAGTCAGCAACTTGGAGTACCACAGCAACAGGTGAAGTGGAACCTCACTGCGGTGGTTCTGCCTCCAATGTATGGATGAAAGGATATTGTTTTTTTTAGATTTCATGATTATGGGAGATATCTCTCATACAAGACATAGTTTAATAAAGGACTGCAGAAAATACATGTAGAACAGGGCCCAAAAAGGAGAAAAAAGGCAGTTCTTTTACCCTAATTTTTGATTACTTCAATGAAAACAACTTATAATTATTAGTCGAAATTGATGAGTCTGCCTAGTATAGGTAAGGGGAATAAAAAATGCCGGCTGTTGATCAACACGTTAAAAAAAAATTAATTTTTCATTTGGAGCTCTATATCATTAAAACTACCAACAACACTAGAAAAACTAAGAGAACATTATTTAAAGTAGAGTAAATTTTCTAAAATTGAGCCCTAATAGAGCTATTTGCTTTCAATAGTATTCGATATATAGTTTTTTAAAAAGTAACATTTCATATAAAACAAATGTACTGAAAGATCGGTAGTAGTGTGATGTATAGATTTCTATTAGCACTCAAATTAAAGCTAGTTTAATGGATTAAAAGTAGTTATTACGTTTATTTTTGCAGAAGTTTGTAGTTTTAATGATATTTACTAAAATAAATTCATTTATAGTTGGTCGGACAAATTTTCATGTGCAAAATTTATATTCATATGAACATATAAAAATTACTACCCCTACAAAGATAAGTGTCATAAACTAATTACATATGTACGTATCACGGTTCCAGAGATATTTTTTTTCAAAAATCCAACATTTTATAGGAACAACTAGAAATTAACATTTTGTGAATTTATTTTGTTAAATGTCATAAAAACTACAACTTCTAAAAAGATAAATGTTATAAACTATTTTATAGTAAATTTAACAAGCTTTAATTTGATTTCTGGCAAACATCTGCACGTTGAATGGTTCCAGAGATATATTGTTTCATTAACCAAACTTATTGTACGCACAACTATAAATCAATTTATTTTAGTTAATATCATGAAAACTACTACTCCTACGATGATAAACGTCATTAACTACAAAACAGTACATTAAATTAGCTTTAATTTGAGTGTTAATAGACAGCTGTACGTCGAATGGTTTATGAGATATAGATATTTCAAAATAAATTCACTAACTACTAATCTTTCAGTTCATTTTTATGAAATGTTCCTTTTTAAAAAGATATATCTCGAGAACTGTTGAACATAAATAGCTCTATTGGACCTAATATATTAGCAAATTTACTCTACTTTAAATAATGTTCCTTTAGGATTTCCAGTGTTGTAGGTAGATTTAAAGATATAGAGCTCGCGAATGAATTTTTAAAATTGTTTTTTTAACGTTTTGAAACAGCAGCCATTTTGTATTTCCCCTACCTATACTTGGCAGACTCTTAAATTTAGACTAGTAATAATACACATTTTTCAGTAAAGTCATCACAAATCGGGGTGAAATGACTGCCTTTTTTTTCTTCTCGGGTCTTGTACTAATATGTTTGGATTTGGGTAATTGGAGAAAGTTACAACATATTTTGCTTTAGAACTTATTACATAGAGGTAAGCCTATATAAATTCTCTTTTTCTCTACGTAGATGTTTTACTGAATTCTGTGAAAAAAACAAAAAAAAAAATGCATTTTATATCAATTTATTCCTAAAGAACAAAACAAATCCTATAACATCAAAAATAGAATAGGGTGTATACGAAACCTGGAAAAGCACTAAATTTTAAGTCATTTTATGAAAAACCCTAAAAGTCTAAAATTCACTGACATTGAATTTCGAAAGATTTAGTTGTATATCACGTGATTTATCACAAGTATACATATGAGGTCAAACATACTACGATGAGATAGTAGAGAGTATGTTACAATGTACTACGTTACACTAAGTAAACTAGTACATTAAATATTTGTTGTGTATCGCGTCATAATAGAAGTAGCAAGATTGATGAAATTATTAAGAATATCTTACGATAACATTTTCAAAAATTTAGATTTTTTCCAAAATTGACCTCAAAAACTCAGGTAATTCCATAAAAAATATTTTATTAGATGGATTATATATATTATTATTATTAATAGACATTATTATTATTTTAAAATAGTTCCTAAATCAAGTTTGCTGTATTAATAAAATATAAGCCTTTTGAAATATCAATTATAAAGAAGAAAATAATTACTCGTAATCAATAATTATTGAAATATATTTTTCAGTAAAATTCACCAAAATTCGGAGAGAGATCAAGTTTAACAATTTACAGCTACTTAATATTTAAGAAACGAAAATACCGTTAAAATGTAGTCATCGACAAGAGAAAGTTGACCTTACCAATTAATATTAAATAGCTAAACTTCAATGTGAAAGCACGACAGAAAATAATGAGATTTGTTAAGAGAAAAAGCTCTCTTGTGTTTAAGGTTTCCTTTCTAAATGCCCTGCTTCTAGTGAAGGGCTTCGTAATCCGGGTCTATTTATTTTAGGTACATTCAATAAATTTTCTCTATTCATGGAAATGAAATTGTGAGGATTCTATATTATATATTCATTGGAATTTTTATTCGTCTTTGTGAAACGCATGGAAATATCCAATTTTATACATCAAATGGCCTAGGTAGTATTAAAAAGTAAATCGATTGAATCAAAGCTTCAATAATAATTATATTTAATACAGAATTTTTAGAATTATTATTATTTTGATTATAATAATATGAGTATAAATGATGGTGATTTTAATATATATTTATTATAGATAGAGTACAAATATTTAAGAACTACAATTAATGATAAATTATCATTTTATGAGAGCGTTTCAAGGCAATTATTCAGACGGCCAAGTTTGGCATAAATAGTATCTGGAGTATATTTTTAATAACAAGTATGTTCCAATATCAGCAAATTAATGGATATTTCCAAGAGTGGGTTCCGTTCTATGGTCTACAATTCTGGGAATACTGTAATTTCTAACAAATATATTGCATTTGGAAACAGATAGGGATTTATAAAAATTGCAATTTACCAATAATTTTTAAAAATAGCAAGAATAAGAGCTGGTTTAAACAATTAGCTGATAGTTTAAGCTGTAGATTATATAGGGGTTTTGAACCTGTTGAAAGATGGAAGAGCCAGATGCATACCGTAATCGGTAAAGCTAAAGACGATTTAAAAAAAAAAAATCATCAAAAACACGATACTCACGGGGTAGAGACTATTTATGAGTTTAAATACACAAAAACAAAAATAATTTATTAATATTGTCAAATTTTCGCCCAATTAGGCATTAGTGGACATCTGAACAACACATATTATGCAGTAAAAGGACTTACCATTGAGACACAGGATATAAAAATTCAACCAACAAAAAAAAATTACTCAAAAATAATTGGTGTCCAACTCCGGACAACTCGTCATGGTAACTAAATTAGAACCTTCCCCAGGAGGAGAGAAGTTTCCGACATTAAAGTATTTTAACTATTCGAAAATTATGATTAGAGTTAAAAATTCTTTAAAAACTCAAAATTTAAAAATAAATAAAAAACATTATCATAAATAAATTTCCATTAAACGTTCGAATTCAAATTAAATTTTTTATTTATTTTTTTATTTTATGATTTTAGAGGATTTTTAACCTTATCGTAATTTTAGAATAGTTAAAATAGAATAAGGTTCTAGTTCAGTTACCTTAACGAGGTGTTTGGAGTTGTACACCAATTATTTTTGAGTATTTTTTTTTTTATGAATAAACGGGCTTCAAGAAGTTAAACAAATCCGATAAGGTACAATTTTATAAGAATAAAAATAATTGACTCATTCTTAAAAATTGAAAACTACCACAATGGGAATGTGAAAACCATCAATTCAATTCTTATTAATTCAAAAAATTTTCTGATTCAGACACGGAATAATTAACACCGTTGAATGTATAATAGAAACATCTCATATTAATTTGAAAACGTTTAATTATATCGAGCGAAGTTTATAACGATGCCGCGGCCCGCAAGACGCGTATTAAATTAAGTTTCAATTAATTGATATGTTTTTTAAATAAATCTGCGTGTACTATGTATATTTACTACTGTGTGTATTTATAAATATAAGTATATAACTGCTTCTGTACTTTTAACGATTTTTTATAAAAACTTGTCGTTCTTAACAAATTAAAAGTTATTTATGCTGACACATGTATATTGTGATCCAACCAATCCCACATCACCATCCTTGAAAAATGGTGCCAAAACTGGGAGATTAAAATACAATCCAATAAATCTCACCAAATCACACTTACCCTTCGTCGTAAACCTATGCCTTCCTGCTCCCACAGTATCCATCAATAATGCCCTACTTATTCCTGTCTAACAGATCCGCTACTTAAGACTACATCTCGACAAACGACTGACATGGAATCCTCATACAAGTCTGAAAAGACAGGAAATTTCCCCGATTCCAACGATTGCAACATTTACTATAAAAACGGTCTAAACTTCTAATCCATTACAACAGACTGATCTTTAAGACTATATAAATATAATAAGCCCTATCTGGAGATACGGAGAAGAGCTTCTGGGTTCCACCAAACCATAGAATTCCTCTCGTATCCCAATCCTTAATCCAAAATCCTTCGTAAAATACTTAATCCTTACTGTGTGACAAATCAAGTTTATTGCTGCTTTGGCCAGATCCAAACACCAATCCTTCCATTATAAACTTCCTAACCACCCAAACCCACTTGTTTCCAAACTGGTTTCTCCTTCATTACCTGATAATCCTCCTGGGCGTCTGAAAAGAAGATGGCCCAGAGATCTTCTCCTCTAGAGATGTTATTAAAGTTCTATAAATAAGCAGATACTCCACATGTTAGTACTATGTCATTTTACAACTAATTGCAATTGTATATATTTTTTTACAGTTGTAAATATCAATAAATAAATTATTAAACATTAAAAAAATATCTATACATCCCTAACGTTTTCATCAAACATTCTAAGTCAAATTTACTATTTACAAAACTAATTTTAGAGTGAAATTTAATTTACAGAATGGAATTTGAGATTAGGCAAAAACTTTAAATTCAAATCACTATATTGTTTTAATCTTTTACTTAACTTTATTACTATCAAATTTATTAGCCTTTTTTGTGTGTGTTTTAGTGGTCTCTTATCTTATAATTTAAAAAATATTTTTCTAATCATTAAGGCACTAGTTAACTGTTAATGATTGCTTTGTTCTGAAGACAAAAATCCAGTAATAAGCGTTAGTTACATTTCGAGTTTTTCTTAATGTATGCGTATAGTTTTATTGTCAAAATTAATTGACAAAGGATAAAAGAAAAAAAATACAATCTCATTTCCGATTCATTTTTTATCGAGAACTCTCATAAAAATCTGAGAACTAATTTTTACGAGACCTGTAGAAAGAATAGACTATTATAAAGAAAGACATAAATTTCATTATCAGCTTGTAGCTTGAGATAATGCCCATTTATTACTCTCGCTTTATTGTTCAGTCGTCCAATGCCATTTGATTCCAAAGAATCAATTCCACACTTGCTCATTATTAGGTAACTTCGTATTGTGCATTTTGTAGTTTAAAAAACAACTCCAACAAAAATGTAGAAATGTTGTTTCATTGAACTTTTTCTTCGACATTTCAGAAACTTTAGTTACATTATTTAAATTTAAAAAAAAAATTAGAATAAACAAATACCTGAATCTGAAATACAAAAGGGAAATCAAACTGAATTTACACATGGTAATTGAAATAAAAAAACTAATGTTGACAAATATCAACATATTCTCTATACTAAATTTTTTTTTTTTGTAGAATTATTATAAAATCTTCACAATTAAATTCAATAAGTATTAGTATTCTGAGTATACTTTCATACAATTTTCACAGAAATAAGAACAAAAAAAAAATTAAGTGATAACAATAGTATTTCAACACATTACTTTATAATTAAAATATCATACTGAGGATATAAAAACTACAAAAAAAATATTTCTACTGCCAAAGAGAAAAATATATGGTCACAAAAAATAAATGTTGGCATTAAATGAATTAATAGTACTGCTAAATCGTAAGAGGTATGTTTTGAATATGAGAGGAGAAAGAGTGTTAGTAAATAATGAATAAAACACAATATAATATAAACATAATAAAACGGAAATGGAAGTTTGAATCTTGTTACTACGATTAAAATTTAAAAAAATAAATAAATATCTACAGATAAATAAATAAATGCGTCGGAATAAACAAATGCTTGGAGTCTGGACCTTAAAGGAAAATTAGACTGAATTTAAACATGATTACTGAAACAAAAAAACTAATATGTTGACGAATTTAGTTGGTCAATATATTATTTTGTAATTAGTTACAATTAGACAGAATTATAAACTAAAAAACAAAAATGGTGGAAAAATATACAAATAATTTATTTTTGAGATAATACAACAGCAGATATAATTAACTGACTTGAATTTTATAGTTTTATAAAAATTCGAAACGCTGTTTCCTCATCTTTATTTATTTAATCAGGTTTCAAATAATTACAACACTGATTATAGGTCTATTTTTAGTGTGGAAAAAATAAGCAATAAATTCGTATCAAATCCTTATATTATCCTAACTACAATTCACAACGATCCTTGTTATGTCACAAATAGAATTATCCACAAAACAACTTTTCATTGTGACCCATCTTTTTGAGAGAAATCCACTAGTTCTGATATAAACTTTGCTTCCTAATTCCAAAAAAATATGACATTGATTTTTTTTTTTATTTATCAATATTCATTAGTAATTTTATATCATCACTCATAATAGTACAAGAGTCCAAGTGAAGAAAAAATTCAATTATTTCACCCCAATTTAAGGTTATTTTAATGAAAACTATGTATAATTACTAAACAAAATTGATGAGTGGCAAGTATAGGTAGGGGGAATAAACAATGGCGGCTGTTTCAAAACGTTAAAAAAAATTTTTTTCATTCGAGCTCTATATCTTAAAAACTACCAACAACATTAGAAAATCTAAAAGAACAATATTTAAGGAAGAGTAAATATTCTGAAATATTAGCCCTAATAGAGCTATTTATGTCCAATAGTTCTCAAGATATAATCTTTTTTTTTCAAAAATCAAACATTTTTTCCGAACAACTAGAAATTAACATTTTCTAAATTTATTTAGTTAAATATCATAAAAACTACTACCCCTAAAATATAAACGTTATAAACTATTCTACAGTAAATTTAACTTTCTTTAATTTGAGTGCTGGCAGTCTTCTGAACGTCTTATTGTTTCAGAAATTAAGATTTTCATCAAACTTATTGTCTAAACAACTATACATCAATTTATTTTAGCAAACATCATGAAAACTACTATTCCTACGAAGGTAAAGGTCATAAACTACTTAATAGTACATTAAACTAGCTTTAATGTGAGTGCTAATTGACATTTATACGTAACATAGTTCCTGAGATATAGATTTCTCAAAATAAATTCACAAATTACTAATCTCACAGTACATTTTTATAAAATGTTGCTTTTTAAAAAGTTATTTCTCCATAACCATTGAACATAAAAAGAAAATAAAAACTCTATAGTTAACTCTATAAGAGTTAGTATTTCAGCAAATTTACTCTACTTGAAATTATGTTCTCTTAGGTTTTTTTTAGTATTGTTGGTAGTTTTAAAGATATACAGCTCCGAATAAAAAATTATTTTTTTTTAACGTTTTGAAATAGCCGAAATTTTTTATTCCACCTACCTATAGATGGCAGACTCATCAATTTTTACTAGTAATAAAATACATAGTTTTCATTAAAGTAATCAAAAATTGGGGTGAAATAACTGCCTTTTTCTCTTCCTGGCTCTTGTGAAAGGTGAACAGGAAATTCACTTTAAAACTGACATAGTTCTTCTATTAAAGAAATTTTCTATTAACATAAAATTAAAGTTACTACCAAGTTAAGGCAGTAAAAGGAGTATAATTGAGTATTTCAAAATGTACTGCTACGTATACGCATGACCTCCATCGGCCATTTTTGACTTATACTAATTTTCTCGCTCTCTCTGGTGTTGATCATTGTAATATAGATCGAACATTGCAAGGATAATTACTGACTTTAAACATTGCAAGAGGTCTCCTTACCCAACTATTAATTCTTATTTTAGTCTATTCGACTTGATTACAGTACAGAGAGTTTTATTACTATAATTCAGGTGCAGTAGTGAAGCAGTTAGAGGAAGGAGCGTTCAGTAGTTGAGGAATAGACGCCGCTTTAATAAACAAGCTCCATAGGACCAATTCACTTTAATTGGTAGACTGAAGGCAAGCGTTCGATACTGCTATCAGCCGCACCCATCTTCAATAAAAAATAGCTTCTCTCCTTTGTCCAGTCCAGTTATTTATCATTATTTCTAAAGGAGACTGATGAGGCTTTCTCAAATATTTTTTAATGTAGTAAATTAAGAGATGTTTATTGAATCAATTTTTTTTTCTAGTAATGAACCCCTTCGAATCATTTTAATTACGGTTGAATAAAGACATAACCAGTTTTTATTCGTGAGGAAGGGAATCATTGTTTCAATATTTAGATTTGTTTCTGTTCAAATGATAATGAACAAATAAAAAAATATTTTTATTTTTTATTGGACGTATTTAAAATATACAGTACGATAGACTGAGGTTTCTTTCTCTACTGAAGCCCTCTGCAGACTCACAAAGTTACACTACTACTATGATTTAGAGACATTCAGATCTAGTAAAACAAAATAACAAAAAATATATAAGTAAAAGATAAGAAAAATAATGATAAAAAAATTACTTGAAAATTATTACTTAATTTATCTAACTAACTAATGGGAATGTGTAAACCTTAAATTCATTTCTTATTAATTCTGAAAATTTTCTTAATTAGAGACAGAAAAATCAATACCTCTCGACTTTTTAACTGAAATATCTTATCTTTTTGGAAAACATTTACTTATATCAAGCAGAGTTTATAACGATACCGCGGCGCTCAAGGCGCGTATTAAATGGCCTCTCATAAAAATCATAGGTTTTGATTAATTGATATGTTTTTTTATTTTTATAAATGTACGTATAAAACTTTATCTGTTTTCCAACTTTCTATTACAAGACAAATTAAAATTTATCTACAACAATATCATACATCAGAAAAAAAAACAAAACAAACATTGAGCCCACTAAATAAAAAGGGACAACATACTAGCTAAAAAATAACTTCGAAAAAAAAAACTTGGAGTATAATTCAAATAAACAAATAAGATAATACTATGTGAAATATAACTAAAAATACAATCCATAAACATTTCGTTTAGTAGGAATTAAGGAATATAGAATATACAAATAATCAATAATTATTGATAATTAACATATTTTATAACAGGAAAAACAATTAAAAAATAACTGAAAATTTCTTGAATAAATTAAAAGTTAATTGAAACATTTTTAAAAATACTGAGTTATTAAACTTGTGGTTACTTAATAATGAGTTATAATAAAAATAAACTTCGAAATAAATATAAAGGAAAGTCAATGAGACTATTAGTTGAATAGTTTCTTTACTTTAAGGAGATGCAAAAGAAATACGAAAACATCATTTACTTTATTCCTTTTTTGGAATATGTCCAATGCGGAATAAAAAATAAATATATTTTTTTAGTTGTGCCACTATCAAACCATAGCAGTATCTAGTTACGTTTTCAAGATAATAACAGATATTTACAATGCTTTATGGTTCCAATCAATGCAATTTATCGATATATAATAACTTAAAAGAACAGATTATAACAATAAATATCTAATATTTCAATTATAAATTATGTGAAGTACAAAATATGATAAATAAAAATAGCAATGCCAAAGCTAGAAAAAATCTTATCTTCAGAAATTGAACGTAATGATTAACATTTAAATATTAAGTGAAAAACGTATTATAATTACTCAGTATTAATATATTTAATAGTTTTTTTTTTTTAATTTTTTCGTTTGGTTTTATCCATGCCTTTACTTTAACAATTTTTGAAGTGGTAAAGTATTATAACCATATTTTTTAATAATTAAAATTATACCGAGTAACAAATAACAATAACCAATCAATTTAATAAGAATAAGTAATTAGAAACGATCAACACAAAACATATTTTTTAGAAGGATACATTTTTGGAATAAATAGCCATATAATAGATTATTTTCAAATTAAAGAATTACCGAAATATTACTATTTTTAAATTAAATAAAATAAATCAGTTATTAATTGAAACATTGATTTTGCATGTGACCAATAATGTTGAATGATGTTACAGTAATTTTGATTTTGATTTTGCTAATCCGGCTTGATGTAACAATTATGGTGTAAAGAATATTTTCCTTTTGTTAAATACTTACCTAAATGTTGAACTTAATAATTTTTTTTTTAATCGATTTATACAATTGTTTAAATTTATACTATTGAACTTTATTACTGTATAGTAGCGTTTCCCAGACGCGTAACACTGCTATAGACGATACTTGTACCATGAGATGGAGGATATAGGAGTTGAAAATGATTCCTCCTTACTATGAAGTCAAAAAACTTTATTTGAAACTACGGATTGCATGTATGAAGAAAAAAAAATTTTGCATCACCATATGATCATTATGAGAATATATTTATACTTTTATATAATCTTATAAAATTTTACTAAACTGCAAAAAAAATTTCAAAACCAATTTTATTTGTCAGAGTTTTTATTCATTAAAAAAAAAAAAATATTATGAGCTCCCTTCCTGTTGCTTCGACGCGGCCGATGAAACTTGGACCACATCTTCCTCTCTCTCACCATCTCTTTATCCCTCCTTCTCTTTCAGAGGACCCCGCTTCTTTCAACTTTATTTTTTACCCCCTTCAACATTAATGGTGCCTCTTAAAGTCTCCTAGCGACCAGACATAATCCAGGAGCGGCCTTCTGGAACATGTTCCTCCTTCGCCCTCTTTAATCCAATCCCTGGCATCGCGGAATAAATAGGACCTCTGTCTGTAGGAAAGGAATTAACTTTTCAATAAGAAAATATAGAAAAAAAAAGGGTTAGGCCATCTTGAATAAAACATGACCTTTTCAAGGCTAAATAGAATTACACTTAAAGTTGTATATAATTTTTTGTAACTATTCAGTAATAGTTCAATTGATTTATTTTTCATCTTGTTATTTTTAAAACTATAGAAGAATAAATAAATATCAAATATAGGTAGTTAGAAACTAGTATAATTTTACTTTTAAAAAAATTTAATTAAAAAACATTAAATTTTTATCTCCATTTTTCATATTAAAAACCTATGGGGTTTCCTACACGGTCACTATGAACACTACTACACTAACAAAAAATGAACGTTCGAATGATTCAAATGAAGTTCAACGGATTTCAAAATTTTCTTCATGAACCACTTTTCGGATTTCTTAACTAATAATAATATAAGAACTTTTAATTCGTCATGCGATGAATTAAAAAAAATATTTAGTGCCAACGAATTACATATATGCCAAGTGTAAGTTGTATTCATAATCATTTTCTATTATTTTTACCTATGCCAAATAGAGTTCTCAAAATGTACCAATTAACAAGTAATTACACTCCATGTACAGGTTCTTTAGTAATTCTTATACAGTGTGTTCAAGACTCGACAAACAGCTCTGCTTTCCTTCCAGGGTTTTGAGGATTTGGAAATGAAATTTGGTAGATCTATTTTCAACGAAGGATTTTCCCAGAGAACCAAGTTCAAAAATGATTAATGTCGGTTCCTTTACTTATCTAACACGTCTTGAAGGTGTAAATCGCAAAATTATACATATATGTGTGAGTGTATGAAGATTTTCGGGCGTTTAAGAATTAAAGTTCATGTAAAAATTCATCATGACACGATATTCAAATTATTATAACATCTTACTTATTTTTAAATGAATTTAAATTCTTAAACTTGTTTGTGCTTTACGTCGCTGCAATAATCAACACCATTTGCCCTCTAGATCGTCAAAAACGTTTTAAATTTTTTCCCGGTATTTAATGATTCATACAGGATGATCAGAAAAATTAAAAACTTTTGATTGTGTCGAAGAACCCGAGACTAAGAGATTACAATGTCGAATTCCAAAGGAAACTTCATTATCTGTCAAGTTTAGTTTTGAAATTCTTAAAAAAAAAAAAAATAAATAAATAAAATGAGTCTTGAACACCCTGTATAAACTGTCATTATCAAATCGTTACTCACGGAGCACAGGAAGTAGGTAAGCAGGATAAGATTGCACAGCGTCGTCATTATTTCATTATGATAATAAAATATAAATAAAAACACTTACCAAATAATAGTAACTATTATTTTTACTTATAGTTAAACACTGTTGTTTAAAATAAGGGACAATTAATAGTTTAAATTAACATTTCTCTATCCTTAGGAGAAATATATATGAATAAAACACGACGTCCTGATCTAAAACAATAATTGATCGGCCTTACGATATGAGGGATGGACACAAAAACGTGAGGGTAGTGAAAGAGCATCCCGGCCCAACATCAAAAACTTCCCCTAAATTAGAAGGGGTGGGATGACAGGCCTAACAACCCCGCTCTATTAATTAGTTCCTACCCCCGCCTGCTACCCGTCATCTCTTCTCTTTCAACCTCATTTCTGTCAAAAACACTCCCTTCTCTGACATCGGAGCATTTTAATACATGATAATATTAAATAACAGGGTCAAAACAACAGGAGAGAAAATAAATCAGTCGAAAAGTAATTTGGCATCAACCAATGGACAATTGGTAAAGTTTTATTTATGAAATTGACTTTATAAGTTCATTTTTTCGTTGAAATGTTTTCTCAAAGCTTTTTAGTGATAAATAAGTGAATCTATTTTGAGAAATCTATATCTCAATAACCATCCGACATACATATGTCTATTAGCACTCAAATTAAAGCTAGTTTAATGTACTATAAAGTAGTTTATGACCTTTACCTTCGTAGAAATAGTAGTTTTCATGATATTTGCTAAAATGAATTGATTTATAGTAGTTCGGACAATAAGTTTGATTTATTAAAAGCTTTATTTCAGAAACCATTGAACGTACAGATGTCTGCCAGCACTCAAATTAAAGCTAGTTAAATGTGCTATAAAGTAGTTAATAATGTTTATCTTTGTAGAAGTAGTAGTTTTTATGATATTTGACAAAATAAATTCACAAAATGTTAATTTCTAGTTGTAAATGTTGGATTTTTAAAAAATATACATCTAGGCCCATACGACACACATATGTCTGGCAACACTCAAAATAAAGAAAATTTAACTTACTATAAAAGTAGTTTATAACACTTATCTTCGTAGTGGTAGTAATTTTTATGATATTCACATATGTATATAAATTTGGCAAACGAAAATTTGTCCGAACAACTATAAATCAATTATTTTAGCAAATTTCATGAAAACTACCACACTTACGAAGATAAACGTTATAAACTAATGCAAAGTATATTAAACTAGCTTTAATGTGAGTGCTAATAGACATCTGTACGTCAAATAATTTTTGAGATATAGATTTTTCAAAATAAATTCACAAACTACTAATCTTTCAGTACGTTCTATACAACATGAAATGTTGCTTTCTAAAAAGCTATATTTCGAAAACTGTTTAACCTAAATAGCTCCAGTAGGGCTCATATTTTAGCGAATTTACTCTACTTTAAATGACGTTCTATTAGGTTTTCTTGTGTTGTTGCCACGTTTTAAGATATAGAGCTCCGAATGAGAAATAATTTTTTTTTATCGTTTTGAAAAAGCCACCATTTTTTATTCCCCCTACCTACATTTGGCAGATCCATCAATTTTGCCTGGTAAGTTTTCATTAAAGTAATCAAAAATTAGGGTGAGATAGCTGCCTTTTTTCTCTTCTTGGGCTCTTGTACTATAAGAACTACGAATGCGAACTAGTGACGGACGCCCCTTGACCCAGATGCCAGTTGCAATGTGTGGGTCTCCTTCCCATGATCAGATAAATGCTCGACACATCCCAGTTGACTTCTCGGTACAGTTAAGATCTGAGGCTGGTGATCCTATCTCCAATCTGGTCTTTCTTCCTTCATCACTAAGCATTCCGATCATCTATAAATAAATCTATAATAATCCTATCCATGAACATCAACATAAACCTTCGACCAAAGTTAATATTTAATAAACTCCACTACTTTATGATAAATCACGATGTGGAGTGGGTCAATTGTTTAGAATACGCTTTTCATATTTATTAAATGTAAACAAATACGTCCTCGTCTTATTAATAACTCTTGACACCAAAAGTACTAATAAGTTCTCTAGACAATGAAATTGTGTAACACTGTCGAGATCCCTATCGGCAAAGATAAGGTGTTGAATATAATGTTGTTTCAAAAGGCCATTATGTCCTCATGTCATCATAGTCTACCGCAATATCCTCTGCAATAGTTTTAATTTATTTTTTGCAACCAATAAGAGAAGTATATTACCATGGATCACCGATTGCAATAATTTTTTTTGTAAGATTACATTTGGCCATTGGATCCATTTTTTTTTTTTTTTAATTTAATTTAATTATTTTTTTTTTACATTTTCGCTAAAAAGAGTTGCGGTAAGGTAACGTACGAAACAGTGCAAAGAGGAAAGAGTTAATATATTGTGAAAAATATTAGAGACTTATTCTAAGGTTCTTTACCAATGCGCCTGAGGAGAAGATACATTTTGTTTTGTTTTAAAATTTTAGTAATTTTTCATATTATCATATTCCGTCTTTTCTCTGCATTCAACGGTTATTACATTTAAATCGATTTGTTTTTCATGCAAAATAAAAAGAATGTTGATCGTAATAAATTAGTTGATATGTATTAAAATTTAAAAAAAAAAATACCAAACATGCTTCCTTTAAAGTAGATCAAAAAACTGCTTTAAGAAGAAGCTGGTCAGATTCGTTTTTAGAGTCCCAAAAAAACTTTTCAAAGGCATCAATTTTCGATTTTCATGTTAATTTTTCAAAGAAATTTTACAGAAAAATATGTCTTGCAGATATCTTTGGTATGGCTACAGTTAAAAACAATTTGGCCCAATGAAGTGGGCCTCGTAAAATATTTAAATATCGTAAAAAATCGTAAAATTGGTATTAAGAACTTTTTGTGACGCCAAAAACGAATCTTACCTTCTTCCTCTTAAAGCATTTATATTTTTTTTTTGTCTACTTTACACGAGGCAACTTTTGGTTTTCGTGATTTCGTATACATGTTATCCTAAATCAGAAAGCCAATGGATAGGTATATTATAATTATAAAGGTGAACACACACACTTAAAAAAATAAATAAATAGTAACAATTATAAGATAAAAATAATAAAATAAAATATAAATTAAAGAAAGGCTATAATTTCAAAATGAGGCGATGCGCTTTTCAAAGTTTAAATACTAATGTAACTTAAGTTTCCTCAAGGACGAGTTGACTGGGACAAATTTCGTAATGATTTGGAAAACAAACTGGACTTAAAAACTCCACTTAAAACTAAACATGACATTGACGAAGCAATAAAAAACTTCACAGACTCTATAAGAATTTGCATACACGACAACACGATGACCAGTAATATTATTAATACTATG
>NW_027114646.1:472809-494594 GCF_000696795.3 Halyomorpha halys
TAAAAAAAAAAAAAAAAAAAAGTTTCCTCATCTGTGAGTACTTCAGATAAATTTGGTGTCAGCCCTAATCTGCTTATTGGTAGTAAATAGTGAGAGTTAGTGAGGTTCAAAAATTATTTTAATCCTGAGAATGGACTGGCAATATTGGAACGCTAATATTTGTTTTTTTGCACCTCATAAACAGTTATTGCACCCAATTTTTCATCGAAGAATACATTTTTTTGTTGATGTAATACTTACCAGAAAGTTATCCGATGATAGGAATACAAAGGGAGAGGAAGGGGACTTATCTACTCGTTACTTTTCCTTGTTAGGGGAGCCCAAAGCCACCCCTCAATGTACCCTGGAATCCCTTTCATCACTAACGAAGGGAATCTTCTAGTAATTGGTCAGGCCTCTCATTAAATATTAAAATAATTTGTTGGGTTCATAACTATAGTCATATTTGTATCAAATTGAACCCAGATTATCGCTAAAACTAAACTTTATATTTGGTAGAGTATCGAGTTTATAATTGATTAATTTCAGAAATAATCAATAATAAGAATATATATCCTAAAACTTAAAAGTGGTAGACGTCCTTGTTGCATATTAACCAATGCAGGTAGCCAATTTAAATTCAATTGCTTTCTAGCCTGAAGCCAACTAATCTTCATAAATTTATTCACACTTAAACATGGACAAAGACTGGATAAGTCTTATTCTTGTTGTAGTTGAGGACTCCCGCTTCCAGATTCCAGCGAGGTTATCCCGCTGCATCGTGAGCGTCAGGATCTACCACGGTGTCGGTTATTTAGGCTAGCCCGCATGAGAGGCGCGACTGCTTTCTGCGACCTAGAAATGGAGGTCGGGGAAACTTCACTCACTTTCACGGGCGCAAGTACGGTCTCCCTCTGCCATTCCATCACAACTTTATATTGGCTGCTCAATATCGAGAGACAGTTTAAAAAATAATATATACTTGAAAGAAGCATTTATTTTATAATATTACTACAGCTCATCTGACTAGACAAACTATAAATTCACAAATAACCTAGAGTCATTGTCCATGATACGACTTGGAGTTCAAGGAAACACTCAATTTGGCCTCCAAATTCCATTCTTTATAATTCTCCAATAGGCCTAAAAGAAAAACGACAATTTATTCTTTTAACTTACACCTACAAACCTGACGTTTGAATGGTACTAATGTTTATTTTTCTAACAAGTCACGTGATTCCTCTTTATTGACACTTTAATATTCAGTATTCTGAGACCAATTGCGGACCAAAACAGAATGATCAGGAAGATTGGAGAAAAACAGAGCTCAATTTTTCGAAAAGCTATGATTTTCTTATTGACGTACAGAAAACAATTTTTTGTTCTTATCAACATTTAGGTAAACTATTTTTTAAGCAGCATAACTCTAGTAAGCGTCCTAAAATGTTAGCATAAATATTGCAAAATTAATTTGTGATTTTAGCTTCATATCAATTTTTTATATTAGGAATATTTATAGTAAACAATTAAAAAAAATTATCATAACCAAAAAAGGCATTCCTGTGGCTGAATTAAAATTATTGTTTTGAATGTGTATCATAAAATTATAACAATTGATAACTCCACGGAATGGACAACATCGGAATTCCTTCGTGGAAATATGAGAATCAGAAATACAGAAGACGCTGAGATTCCGAAGCAGGCGGAGCCGGAAGATTACTTTAATTGCAGCTTGAAGCAAACAAGCTACAACAACAAGAGAGCTCGAGGAACAGCTAATGAAGCTAGGGCTTTCTGGGCAAACATGATTAGCGACTCCTTGTTTGTCTTGGTATGCTCTCTCTACTCTGGAGGATTTAACAGAACACTGAGAGAGATTGGCAGGGTTCGCCGAACCTTAATGAGCAACCTCTAAATAAATAAATGGCTCATATGTTTTATGGTTTTTATGAAAGTTTTTTTTTTCTTTAAATTTCTTCAAATATAGGGGAGAAAGTGATAAAATTAAGAGTATATATAATTAAGTGATAAGAGTATATAGCCCTCCTTTTGGGTTTTAATATGTTGTGGATTCCCAAACTGACTGCAAGTCATTTGTCAATTTTTAGGTAAATAATGGTAATCAAAAAAGTAATAATAAAGAAATAAAGAATAGTAATTTTTTATTAAACAAAATAAATTTAAGTAGAACTGTGGATTTTTGTGAGGGTAATATGGATCTCTAACTCCTAAGTAAACTAAAATTAATTTTTCTTCCAGAAAAACAAAATACAAAATAGTACTGGCTATATAAAAAGAAAAATACAAACGTACGGAATTGATTTATTTCGTTTTGGAACAGGTTCCATATTTAAAAAAAAAATCCGTTATATGGGATCTGAATGTGGTAACACAACAGAGTTGTTATTTGGAAACGATAATGGAACCAGTTCATAACAATCACACACTACAAACACATATCAACGTACACAATTTAGTTTATAATAATGTAACTTGCCTCACAAAAATTTTTGATAAATTGGATATCCATTCTTTGGAACAGAACTACTGGAGTAGAATCTTCGGACTATAATTTAGGAGTTCCATATTACTGCCATCCATCTCTATTATTTGAATTCTGTATTTTTTTTTTGTATCTATACTTGGTTTATCTACTTTAGTTACGCTCGCACACGAACTGCCTCTGACGCACTAATATACTCACTGGCCTCTAAGTCAAACTAAGAAACCATAGACCGTTCCTATAAAAAACTTAAAAGCTCTTTGTATAGAGGAAAAAATCCCGTGGAAACGATGACAAATGAAGACGAAGCGGGTAATAAACGTCAGGTCACGGTCGAGATGTAGCGTACTGCGGTTTGGTGTAACAAGCCGCCAGGAAGCGGGGTCGTGAGAACTCGGTTCAAACAGTCGCCGCTCTATGGTCTTAATTGCGACCAACCTCCTACTGCCCTGTCAATGGATAAAATCGGTATGTCTGAAAACCATGCCTTGGTATAATTACCATGATCGATATTTGGCCTCGGGCACAACGATTCTTGGTATAATATTTCCGACCTACAGTTTTTCGAGAAGTGTGGAATAAATAACCCTGAGGGTATCGGCTACATAATCAAACCGAACGTCCTTGGGAGTTCTTGAGAAAGGGCTAATTATATGCTTGTATAATGTTATTTTTTTCTTAGGGGAGGGGAGATAGGAAGACTAAATATTAAGCAATCGTTTTTCTTAAACCAAGAGGACCATATAGAAACTAGCAATAGTGGAGGTAAATTTAGGCTAAATACATTTTTTAAAAAAATACAAAGGGCTATAATGTAATAATAAAGGAATCAGGCTATAAGAAAGTAGTTAGGTAATACGTAATAGCATTATAACTTAAAACATACTACGTTGAATATCTAAAATCATTATCTCAATTACAGGAAAATTGCAATTAAAATAGAAAATTAAAATTTATCGAAATAACTGATATTGCAAGATGATATAAATGAAGTAGATGAACTAGATAATGGCTAAAAGTAGAAAACGTGGTCCTAAATGAAGAAATAAAGGAATTTGGATGATTTAAGATAATAACCGAAGTTTTCTCTAAGCCCAAACCAGTTCAAGAACAAGAAGGAAAATTTAAAACAACCAGAACAGTCCAGGACATCAACAACTCATTCATGATGTCATAAAAGTTCAAGCATTCATGAAAAGATAAATGTTTCAGTTTTTATTCGATGCTAACTTTCCGTTTTCTTTTTTTCTCGTTTACTTCTTTCATCACCCTCCTATTTTCTTTCTACTTGACATTACAACGTTATTAAATATTTAAAATTAGAGTTGGGAAAAAAACTTAATTAAAATTATCATTATTACAATTTTATTTCAAGTAATTTTCGTGCGATTACAAGTAATTAATTGTAATTGGAAAAACACCAAAACAGAACTCAAATAGTAACTAGACACTAACTTAAGACAAAAGACTAAAAAAATAACATCGAACACAAACATACAAAAAAAACAAACATTGAAAATGTGAAGTGAATTTGACTTTTTTTTTTTTATTCTTCGTTAATGAAGATTAGATAATCAAATGTATTTTCCTAAGAAGTAAACTTGGAAATTTATCCAGGTTTACTATTATTTAAAAGCTAAATTTATTTTGATATGGCTTAAATTGCTAGTAATTATAATTGTAATTGCAATTACTGAGCGTCAAGTAGTATTTGTAATTGTAGTTACCTAGATTCTATTTCACTGAAACAAAAAATAAATTAACATTTATTTTGTTTTGGGTGCGAAATTAGCACAAGTTATTACATACTGTGCTACCATGTGATACCATGTGACTCACCATAGTTGAGTGTTCTATTGTCCAAATTTAGCACACAGATACACATTAGTTTCTTGTCTTTAACATTCTTGACATGATTAACGTACATACCATACAATACGCAAATCTAAAATGCAATTTTTAACAAAATCCTGATATATTATATAATAAACCCATTTATAGATGGGATCTTAGATAACTAGTTTTATTGGATAAGAATAAATTTAAAAACGTTTAATCGGGTTAGAGATATGACAAATAATTATAGATGTTCACTGAAATACATCTATATTGTGTAGTATCGTCTTTACAATATAAAACTGTCAAATGTGAATAAACATGACTTTCATATTCGCCTCTTGAAAACGCCCTTGACGAAGTGTTTGTAACAGGAAAATAAAGAACACCCTTTCTACAGTTTGTCATCGGCAAATAAAGAACATTACCTTATTCGACCCATTGAGGGAAAAAGTGGTGTAAGTAATTCCGTCATTAACATTTATAAAGAAATAATTATTTAATTAATTACTCAATGTATTAACTTCAAATGCTTTTAAATAGACGGTTATGCTTGTAACAGAGTTCAGTTTTTAACAGAAAAGCTGTTAAAACTTAATAGACCTTCAACTGGAGTTTTGAATACCTCGATTTGAATAACATCACTTTTGCATTCAATGGCTAACTTGATTAATTACACCTGATCAAAAATTACAAAAAAAATCAAATAATAATGAAATCTTATATTTTAGGTCAGTGAGTAAAAATCTTGTGAAGCAAAAACCTACTACTTTTAAGATGTCCTTTATATTTCAAAGATTTAATTTTTATTGCAAAGAATACGAAACCGATTAATAATTGACTATTCAATGAATTGCTTTCCTTCCGTGAAAATGAAAATCAGTTGTAATGAATTAGATGTAGTTACACTAGAGATAATCAAGTCATAGAAATAGTTGGTGACAAAACTACCTATATTAAAGGTAGCGACATTCCGATTTATGTAATAATTATTACATACACTTATAGTCAAACATGAAAGGATTAATATTTATAAAGATATTAATAATTATAATCTTCATAATCATAATTTCTATTTTGATTTCAAACCAATTTTTTTTTCGATTGATATGGATTGAATTCTCGTACTGGTATATACGAAAAATTCACATTTAATTAAATCATCAAAAATTTATAAATCAAGTCATTTCATAGCTTTGTCGGTATGTTATTCGATGTGAACTATATTTAGAAAGGTCGCGAGTTCATTTCAATGATGAAAAATTTAAGTTAAGTAAATAATTGATAGTATTAATCATTAACTAAAAAATACTTATGAAAGATTATTATAATAATACTTTTATTTAAAAAATAAAGATGGGAGAAACAAAACAATAAAAAAAGTACTACGGAATATCCGTTTGGCTAATTATAAAAATTCTTTAGTCTTGACCAAAATTTATGACGTTTTATATTAAATAAGATATACATGTACGCACTCATATATAGCAAATATTTTTTTTAATACCAAATATAATATAATTAAATAAACAAGTACACCATGATATAATATAAATATACAACTACAAAAAAAAAATTAATGAAACTAAAATTTCACTAAATAAACTAAATTAAAGAAGATTAGTTCTAAAATATAATTTAAAGAAATTAGTATTTTAATTGCTGATCGAACTATTCGACGTAAGTTCTGGATTTAGTTTCACAGTACTAGATTTTTGATAAGCGGTAGAATCGTACAACCTAATTCATTGGGATTAGTTTTTGAAGTTTAATTTTTATTCCAGAGAGATAATTTCTATTGGTTTCCTTCGAAAAGAGGATTGTCGAAGAAGTTTGGTGGTTTGCTATGTAAATTTTATCTGTATTCATTTTGGTCTAATGGAATATAAACCTTCTTTTTGTTTTTTATTAATTCAAGAAAGATTTTAAAAAGCATTTGAACAAATAATATTGAATGAGCAATTAGTGGAGTTAACGATTCAAATAATTACTGGAAAAAAACGCTTAATTACATTTTGATTCTGTAGATCGTGAAATAAGGGGCGAGAAACGGACATAGAAAGGGAATACAAAAATAAACAATTTAACTTTAATATATACAGAGAACATAAAAAAACATTGTTTCGACACCAGAGGGGATATAAAAGAGAGGGTAAAAAATATGAAAAATAAAACAGAGGAAGACAATTCCCAGCTGTGGGAGAGGATAAAATGTAAATCTGACGATGAAAAGACCATTATTAATACAGCGGGAGGAAAAGTGGGGAGCGGGGGTAAAAAGTCTAATCTGTGCCGTAAATCAAACAGGCCTACGTTCGTGGAGCGGGTAGTAGAGTGATTGCCAAACACACCCCTCAGACTGGGGAACGTCGTATTGGATGGGACAATATGGCAGGGGGTGGAGATGGGTTTGGGACGTGTTTTAACTGGGTATGGCAAAGTTTTGACAATCAGGCGACCCCACCTATGGTTCTTGGAACACGAACACACCAACAGGATAAAGGGGAAGGAAAGGGGTACGGAGAAGGATCAAGGTCCTGTTTCATAATAAAAGCTAATAGTATTAGTTCATAGTACAAGTGTGGAAACTAGTGTGGTAATAATACTAATACTTATTTTTTTCATGATAGGGATGACTATTAGTGAGTCAGGAATTAAAAATACTAATGTACAAGTTACCATTGTACAAGTATGTGTAATTGAATTAAGATAAATCTACAAGACTGATAGTATTAGTTTATACTTTATTATGAAACAGGGGCCAGGTTTCAGCTATTACAAATGTGAGTTTATATAAGGAAATATAATTTAAAAACTAATAAATAAGTCTGATTTCAATTTTTTATTTATTATAATTTTTATATTACTATTATTATTTTATTTTTTTTACTCTAGACACATTTATAAGAACGCATATCTTAAAAATAATACTTGGTATATTTTATAAGCGATGAGCGGTTTACCGTTCCCATTAATTAAGGTATTTTGGAGAATCATTGAACGATTAATATAAAAAGAAAGTAATTACGTTTTGTTATTTTATTTATTTTCGATGTTCAATACATATAATTTAATTTATATATATGTGATTTAAATTAGAATTCTTAAAATATTCTGAAAAAGGATATAGGAGAATAGTATTGAAAATGAAAACAGAAGCTAAAGCATTAGAAAAGTCCTCGGTTTTCTCAAATGTCATTCTAATCATACACATTAAAAATTTCTCTTAAAAGGTCAAAATTAAACGTTAGAAAGCTTCTCTATTGAGCTAGTCCCATTCAATAAATACTTGAATAACGTTTATAATAAAGCTATTTGTCCATTATAACAACTATTGAACTCTGCAAGATTAATAAAATATAATATATAATTAATAAATATTATCCATAAATATATGATACAAAAAATATGGGAATAATAATACAAAACCTATACAATATAATCATGAAAAATATTCAATATCGTTCATTAATGTTTAGTTATCTTCATGAAAGAACATGAATAGTTATTTAAGAAAACATTAAAGACCTAAATGGGTGTGAGTTTCCTACCAGCTTTGGAATACATGTGGACGTCAAATCAAATTAAAAAAAATTGGACTAACTTTTGTTAATAAGCTATAAATATATTTATGTAAATAAATAAGCTATAAATATATTTAAAACATAAATTAGGTAAAAGGAAATTAACTTCTCAATTTTACGGATTTTTTGTTTTTCAAATAGGTCTAACAATAAGAAGTATGATTTTCATTAATTCACGAAAAAATAATTTAATGCTCTCTGGAGTAAAAATATCTGTTAACTAGAGATGTGCAGATGAATACGTCATTGAATCAATGAGCAGATTCTCCTGATAGAATCATAACCTCAAGTGACTCACTCGAAAGAATCACGATTCACTTTGAGTGAGTCGTTCTTGTATTCATTGTGAGTTGAAACAAGTGCGGTGGGATACTATGTTTTATTGCGGTCTATTATTTGGCACTACCTCCTTATATTTTTATATGTAACTCCTTGTATTTTTATATTATATTACCTCCATATATTTTATGTCCATGTATAGAAAAATAAATAATACTTAGTTTGATTACTCTAGTACAATACAAACCATAGAAAAGAGTGTAATAAGTGCCATTAACCTTTAGGGAAAGGAGTAAGTACTCATTGAATTCAAAGCAAGACAAGGTTTTTTTTTGTTTTTTTTTTAGTGCGAATGATAAATCCTTACATAAATCATTTATATTTTTTAATTTGATTTTCGAACAGGTCTTTAGTAGAATCTACAGAACATATCAAATACAAAACAATGAAAACTATTTCTTAATTGGGTGTGCAATAATTAAACCTAAGTAATGATATTTTTATTTATTGAAATTTATTATAATGTATTTATACATTAGTGTGTGTAACATTAATTTAGTTAATTTTAATTTTTTGGCAGAAAAACTAAAAGTTAGGAATTTTTTTTTCTGAAAATTTCATAAAATTTGAAAAAAAAAATTTTAATAAAAACTAAAAAAATCAATGGACGTAAAAATCGATTCACCACACGTAATGAATCGGTTCAGTTAAAATAATAGATTTTTCACCATCTCGACTATTAACTTTCAAAATCTGCGGAAAGTGATGGTAGGTATTACGAGAACTAATTTTATTAAATTTATATTTAATAAATATCATAGTGCCGGTATGATATGATAATTAATATACACTGGATTTTCATAAAATTAAATTTGGTTAGGATTTTCCATGTTAAGGGATCTGGATGAGCCTACGATTGGATATAATGACTTAGCCACTCTAGGGTTTTGAAATGAGGTTGATTAAGCCAAGACATTAAAGCTACACCTCCCTGGCTCACCTCCCCTAAATCATTGCCTGCTTTGATAAGGTCCCTTACCCCGAGGGGCTGCCAGGAACAGCAATCTCCACTAAAGGGGAACAATATTTAATTTTCTAAGGGGGTGTGCTCCAGGCTATATGCCGGAACATGATGTCAGAAATATTATTACGATGTGCGAACGTTAATTTAAACTATCTAATATTTATTTTAGGTCTGTTGTAGATAGTTTTCTGTCTTGTTTTTTAACGGATAGTAAAATAAAATATACAATACCATAAATAAATATAAATTATATTTTTTTATATAATCCTAAAGATCAAACCTTAGGATTATATTTAAAAAAAGAAGTAGATAAGTTTACTTCTTTTAGTATTGATGAGTAGTATAGAGTATATTAAAAATAATATATATAGTTTGTAGAGATATGTATATATATTTTTTCGTGGGTAGGGTAGTAAGGTATATTATATTAATATGTATGTAGTATTGTAATATATTGTATCTATGTATATATGTAATATCCATGTATATAAGTAGTATGTATGTACATGCTACTAATATATATACATTTGAAGTATTGAATATTACATTATATATTTTATATTGTAGAGATATTTCATTTTTTTTCGGTTAAGACTCCTATTGGAGTCCTATACTGCCTAACCATGGTTGGGGGTCAAGTTGTTCATTTTGTGGGACCGCCACTCAATGAAAAGACCATGCGCCTAACCATCTGAGCTACGATACTGAGTGTATTGAAAAAAAGTAGATATTCCACTTATTTTAGCATTGATGATTTTGAAGAAGTGTAGATATCTATAATGACAATCTTCAGCATACTCTTGTTTCTATAGCAGAAATATAATAGCATACGTATAAAAAAAAAAACTACCTACTTCATTCAGAATAACTAACACTATTTTTATTCTAGTCAGCTATTTCGTTTCTGGGTATTTTTCTCTCCCAATGTGTTTCAGAATTGGATTATTACAACAAACACACTGTTATAAGTTTTACCAACGATTTTACTTTTTATTTATTTTTTTTTATCACTTATGAGTTAGGTAGTTGTAAAATAGCGATGATCGGAAAATAAAGTAGAATTAAACATTAAAACCACTGTCTTACTTTATAAAATTAATTATTTAAAATTAAAATAAACGAGAAAGAAATCGGTGGAGGAAACAAAATTAATTAAGTGTTCATAAAATCACCCTATCTATTTAGAATAGATTAAATATCTTTTGAAAGTAAATGATAATCTGATTCCACTTGGCACATGGGCATGGTACTTAATAAGTCATCCCAATCGACTTAGCCAGATAAGCCCCCTGCCAGCAGCTAACAGGTAGATACAGGCGGCAGTGTACAAAGCAGATATCTGGGAGGCACACGCGTTAGGTCACGTGACCTCATTAGTTACTCCCACCCTCAAGCAGACGACTCTCATCTCATTATCCTGCTGGCGGTAATATAATGCGGGCTCCAGTTTTACAATTATATGTTACACCAGTTTATATTATAGGTCAAATATTCTTATATTTTTAAACTATATCTCCAAATATTAATAAGTTATTTGATACAATGAAATATCGAACTGATTAATTTATATTATTTTCATGAAGGAACCAATTTTCTTTCCTTAATATTTTTATTTTATATAGCGTTAAACATTGTATTGGCTAAGGACATTCACTAATTTCTGTTTTTAATTTTAAATTAACCTATTTTTTTTTTTTTTAATTTCAGGTAATTGGTTCACAAAGTTCTTTCATGGAGTTGAAAAGTTATGGGTTAGTATTAGTTCAGTACCTACTAAAAAAAATTAAGTGTAGAGTACACAAGAATATAATTATAAAAATATGCAAGAAGACACTTCTTCTACTATATTATTATAGATAAAACAAAGCATGTGACAGCGAAATATATTCTTGGGTTGGAACAAAAATAAGAAATGTCTGTCATGCTTATAGTGGTTATATGTGTAGGCAAAGAAGAAAACGCAGTGCAAAATAAATTTAATGTATACATACACATAATATGTAAATATTCGAATAACTATATTTGACTAGCATCTTCATTCAGAATAATTTCTGTTAGCTTCAGTGCATTATCCCAACGACCAAAACTGCTTTTCGTATTATTTTTCAAGGAATTTCAAGGTCTTGAAGTTATATAGGCGAGTAATGCTAATTTAAATTAGTTTTCAATTTGAAATATATATGTTTAATAGAAGGTGGAATATCAAAAATTCAAAATGTTAAATATATACATTTTGAATTTTTGATATTCGTAAAGCGAATATTTGATTGTAAAGAGCTCTTGACCGGTGGATGTGCAAGATGGTACTAAACCATGTTCAATACATTGATTGTAATTTCAGTTATGTGTAAGAGTAAAAAAAAGTCCGCTCATTTCATGGACGATGAGCAGTATTATTTCCTTCAAATCGAGGGTTTTTGATTTCCTTGGAACAATAAGGCGGAGCAGAGTGGTATTTCTGACTTCAAGGACACGAGTTTGAATCCGGCTGTGACAGATAATGATTTTATGTGTCACTGTGGATTCGGGAGCCCTCCTTGGTCTACCCAGCCTCATAAAGTGGGTACCCTTAAATTGCTAAAAATCTGGCGATCGAGTGTGATTCAGACTCCTTGCAAAACGGTAGACCAACGGTGCTCACACAGTTCTGTATCCGTGACCCTTCATGGGTTGGAGTCTCACTCAACAAGATTAATTAACTTTTGAAGCTCTGTTCCCATATCATAGTTATTTCAGAGGGTGTTGGGAAATATTCATTGTTTGAGCTCCTTTATGTGAGGTAAATACCCACTGTGTTCCACCGAGGCGTGTTCTATTTGTGAAAACTGAGATAGAAGAGACCTCTGTGTGGCAAATGATACGAAGAGAGATAAAGTGGATGAGAGAGAAGGGAAGCTAATGAGATTAGCAAAGGAGGGAGGAAGTGGCGCAGATAAAAGAGGAATGTGGGGACTGGAGCACGTGCGGGTCGCTGGTGAGCAGGTTGCAGTCGATAGCACTTTAGGCTGGGGGTGTTTGGTGTGTTGAAGAGTTGATTACTGTTTATCCTTCAAGTGTGTATGTTTTTAAGGGTCTTTTTATTACTCATAATAGATCTATATATTTATATAGACTAGTCATAGTACAAAAGCCAGGTGGAAAAAAAAAGTCATTTATTTCTCCCCAGTTTTAGATTACTTTAATGAAAAATACGGACAATAATTTGTCAAAATTGATGAGTCTGCCAAGTATAGTTAGATTAGAAAATAATGAGTGTTCCAAAATGTAAAAAAATAGTAAAATAATTTTTCCACGCAAGGATTTGACAACAACGATATAATTTCAAAATTAATTTTTTTTTTTTTATGCTAGGTAAATGTTTGTGAAAATTCATTTCCACAGTTTCTTATAATACTCCTTTATCAACGTTTTGAGGTTTTTCCCCAATTTTCAGAATGAACTATCAGAAAAATTCACAATCCTATGAAATATACATTGCATTTATTTTTTTTTTTTTTATAGATAATACCTTTTTTGATTTTTACCTACATAATAGTTAAATAGTGATTTTTTAATCCATTTTAAAATACTTTGTCCTCAATTAAAAGTTTCATAATGAAGAGAACTTGGTTATATTATTTTCACTATCACAAGGGCCTCTTGGAAAATGGGAGTAGAGTCCCGAAACGTTCATAAAGGAGTATTATATAATAAAAGAACTTTTTAAACAAACTTTAAAAAATGGTATAAACTTTCTAATTTCTTTACCTTAAGTAGTTCACGTATTAAAATTTTATATTCTTTTGTTTAGATAATAAGTCCAATTAATACTGAGATGAAACGTGTTCCTATTTATAAATGATTAAAACCTTCAATACGTCAACTATCACTAAGCCGGCTGCAACCAGATGGCTTCTTAGTGTCTCTCAAGACAGATTACCGTGGATTTAATTTTTTTTTTTTAGGCGTGATACAGAATTTCCAATTAGAAAAGATTTACATTGCGTGGCTACAACACAACGAGGCGCGAACGATTTTAATGAATGGACAGGCGAAAGGTTTATCAGCGGATATTGGCGGCGTTATCTCAACGAAACCACTCCAATGCTTATTGTTTGCTCCGAGCAAATATTTTCTGTTTGTTTTATCTTGGGCTCCTCTCACCTTATCGCCTTGTATGCGTTTATTATAAACAAACTCGTGACATTTGAATAGTTTTAAATAGTTCTTTGAATAGTTTACTATGAAATAAAAATCATGCAGTCAGGAGATGGCGAGTTCATTTGGAGTGGTATCATTTGTGAGAAAACAAATTTGTATTTCATTACTAACATTTGTGGTTATTATTAGCGTAATTATGACTCAGCACACTTTAGGAAGTATATATGTAAAAGATAATATACGTATACAGGCTTGTGAAACGAAAGGTTTTATAATTTTTTTACTCATTTATTTACTGTTATTTACAACTGTATAACATATATACACCAAGTAAATTTGCTGTAAGTGAGATAGTAACATGATACACTCATGTGGAGAATCTACCCATTAATAGAACTCCAATAACATTTCTAGAGGAGAAGATCCCGAGGCTATCTTGTTTTCAGACGCCTAGGAGGATTATTAGGTAATGAAGGAGAAGCCAGTTTAGAAACGAGTGGAATTGGGTGGTTGGGAAGTTTTCCATGGAAGGAATGGTATCTGGTTTTGGCCAAATCGGCAACATGGGACATTGAGGTCATGATGGATAACTTGGTTTGTGACAAAGTAAGGAACGTTAAGGATTTTACGAAAGATTTTGGACTGTAAGGATTGGATTTCGAAGGAATTTGATGGTGTAGTGGAGCCCCAAAGCTCAACTCCGTATGCTCAGATAGGCCTTATAATAGTCATGTAGATCAGCCTTTTGTAATGGATTGGCAATTTAGACCGTTTGTCTAGTAAATATTGTAATAGTCGAAATCGACGAGCAGTTTCTGCCTTTTCAGTCTTTATTCCATGTCAGTCGTTTGTCGAGATGTAGTGGTTTTATAATTAAATACAAAATAATAAACGGAAACAAGCTGATTTATGATAAATTTTATAGCACAACTGACCGTAGTAAAATAGTCAGTAACAAATAGATTCAATTAAAGTTAATTTGATGGAAATATATACTATCAGTTTATAGACCTAAAATCGACATTTGATACAGTCAACTGGATTATTTTAAGTAATACAACTTTGGAAGGTTTAGAATTTTTTTAAGTATATATTTTTGGTATAATAATAATTTAATCTGTTTTTAATAGTTGACAATGTTGGGTATATTCTCAGCCAAAGACACCGCTTAGTTATATGTCAGAATTATGGTAAATAATTAAGCTTAATTAAATAAAAACTAAAAATAAATTCGTTATATTATATACAATGTGTTATAGAATATAAAGATGGATCAAAATTTAAACTGAATTCAGTTAAAACAGGGTTTCATGATTCGCGCTATTTCTTTTTTTCCTGATAACCGATGAAGTACAAAGTCCAGCTTTATAATTGAAGCATCAAACGAAATAAATAAATGATTGATGATGATTTTTGTTGATAGCAGAATCATGCTGTACTTGGACATTTTATCTTTATCTTAGCAACGATAGCATTACGTTATATTGAAACCAATATCTATCATTTATTATTAAACCCATTTTAATTTTTCGCTTTAAATGGAAATATATATGTTTTAAATTAATCACCGTTAGTGATGTTATTTTTTAATAAAATTGCTGATTTCGGTACCTTTAGTTTTAGGAAAATAGTATTTTAGGCATATTGCTGCTTTACATGAATGTGGCTCAACTTACATTGAAAAAAATTTATTTTATTTAAAATTGGATGCACTCCAAAGATAGTATTGTAGACTGAGGTTACCTTGTTAAATCCATAAATTCCATTGTTGTTTTTGTTATTAACTTTACTTTATTCTTTTATTAAGAATTATTGTTTTAATCTGTTTATTTTATCTTGATTTTTTTAATTTATAACATTGTATATAGTTGTCTTTTGTATGAGATTATACCTCCCCATAATCAATTAATCAACCCAGCAGGTCCAACTGGTATTAAATAAATAAATAATTTACTGATATGATCCTACAGACTAAAGCTAAAGCTATAAAAATATTCATAATTAACTCTAGTCCGTGGTACCATCAGTACAGTAGAACACCTCCACCACAAAAATAAAAAAAAAAATAAAGAATTGTTTCAAAAAATAAACTAAACTAATTCCTATGATAAATTTTCTCCAAATAAAAAAACAAAATATATATATATATATAAACAATTATATTAAGAAAAAGTTTTAGTTATATGGAAAACTTATTTATTATGTAAATTAATGGGCTGGCGTATACTCTTTCCTTTTTATTCTCTTTTTTCTTTTATCTTAAAACCCTTAGGCGATCCCATTAAGGGCAAGAGAAGAAAAATATATCCTTTTGTACAATATTTACATTCGAGGCTTGAAAAATCTCTATATCTGACAATTGCAGTTATGACATATTTCGTTTTCTTCATTTCTCAAATCAACCTTTCCTTTTGGAATTTTTGAACTTGGATCCTCACACGACTGAAAAAACAGGAAACTGAACGTCGATTCCGACTATTCTAGCATTTACTAGACAACCGGTCTAAACTTCTAATTCTAATTTATAAAGACATACGGAATTGAGCTTAGGGGCTCCTCTTAACCTACGAATTCCTTTCGTATAAAATCCTTACAGTCCAAAATCCTTCGTGAATTCCTCAATGCTCCTTACTTCGTCACAAACAAATCATACATAAATACCTTAATGTTCAATATATAACCGAACTAGCCCGAATCAGATATATTCCTTCAATTAAGAACTCCCTAACCGCCCAAACCCATTAGTTTCTAACCTTGCTTCCTCTTCCATTCCTGACAATTCTTCGATGCGCCTGAAAAGAAGATGGCCACGAGACCTGCTACCAATGGGTAGTTTCTCTACACACCTGTAATACTCCAATATAACTGAGATAAAATTTACTGAATGTATTATTATGTAAAGTTGTAAATTTCAATAAAGATATTTTAAAAAAAATACTTTTTTTAAAGAAACATTGTTTTATTGAATAATGATTATACAATCTGCCACAATTAATGGCTATAAGTATTAGCGTGCTGAGTATTCATTTATATCGTATATATAGAAAAAGATTAACAAAAAAAAAGTAAATAACAATTGTACTCATAAAATTTATAAAATAATAATAATAAAATAAAATCAATAAAGAAAGTTACAAGTATAATCTGTAATAAATAAAAACAAACTCGCTGTAATAAAAACTGATTTAACTGGAATAAAATAGTGTATAAACAAGATAAAGAACTTCAGGGATATATTCACTATATATGGTATATAATATATGTACTCAAATAAATTTATTAAGCGACTAACAGTCAGCCTTTTGACAATGTTAACAAAATAAAAGCCTTAATCTGAACAGTAATATAATTTTCATTGCCTTTAGCGAGCGGAAACTTCCTTCGTGAGCTTAATGGCAGCGGAAATGTTCATATAGCGCCGGAGGCTGTTGACTAGGCCTCACGGCCGCCGGGGACAGAACTGGATTGACGGATTAGAAGAATTAGATTTGGTTCCCTTGGGAGGCCAATACAAATTTCACGGGCGGGGGGCACTTACCCCCGGCACCCCCGCAAACAACGTTAGCCTCTCAATACAGGCACCCTTTCAATTGGCAGCACATATGGGGCCGCCACCCCTGTGACGAAGATTACTTCTCTGGTATGTCGATCCTGTGACCTGTTGCATATATATGAGGCTTTTATATTTAAAAAACATAAGTTGTCAACGCTATACTTTTTTTTTAAATCAGTACAATAAGAATAACAAGAAGAATATATCCTGTATAATCTTTCAGTAAGCTATGGCTAAAAAACTCAAATTTTAGGAGAACGATAGAAATAGGCGTTCACTCGAAAGAGTGAGTTTAGTTATAATAGTTTATATTCAATTTACGATTCACGAAAAACTGTGCAGTCATCCCAAACTACGAAACGAAGCCCCAGAAATTTTTTTTTCAAAGGTTTTTTTTTCAAAGGGTCAAAGTTTTAAAAATTCAAATTGGTAAGACTTCTTAACTATTGAGCTACGTTCGGCCCCGTATTATAAATTAATAAGTACATATGACAAAAAAAATCTGTAGTTAATGAAAAATAATTGTTCATGACCACAAGTTAATGTTTATAATTCAATAGAATAATTAAAATTACAAAAATATAATAACGTAATTAATTAGCAGGTGAAAAGTTTGCCAGTAATCTGATAAATATTTTTTTTTTTAAAATATAATGTACATATATAAGTAATATATAAGTTAATTTGTAAGATTAGATTGTTAGGATATTATAGGAAGGTTCGAAAACCAATGCCTTAAGTATTTTAAATTAAATTTAAGTTAACCAGTTATCAATTCACCAATTCAGGCATCAGCAGAGTAGTATACGATAAGACCTCATAAATGGAAACCAGAGGTTGCACATCTCATATCAACATTTTAATGAAATAAAGAGTATAAATAACATCACACCAGGACAAACCATAGTATGCTGATCAGTAAATTGATGTTTTGTTACTAGTTCGATATTTTTTTTTTATGCTGTTGTTGTGATATGAGCTGTCTCTGATCTTGATTTATGATCTTCCTACAACCCATTTCATACCGTCAACTATCTTCTTTCAATATTTATTAATTAATAATTTTTCTAGTGTTGCAGTATACAAAGATTAACAATAACAGTGTTAGGTAAGCAAATGGATTGTTGGCTTACCTAACACGCATTTGAAGATCTACATTAAAATAACAACACAATATTATAAATTATTATTTGAATTTCAGCAACGTGTATAAGAATACTCTAACACGGCGGGATTACTAAAAATTAACATTCCGCTCAGAACAAGCAGGAAATCACGCTTCATTGGCATGGTGGGGCCTTGGGAAGCGAAACCGAACCTTTTCGGTCAATATTAATTCCGTAAAAATCCTTCATTTTTTACTCTTATAAATAGTGTAATACTTATATTTAGCTGGGCATAAAACAAAGAAAGGAAACTACGTTTGTCTAAAGAATATAATATCAGTGAAGATAAGGTGAATTAAAACATGCCTTAACAGCTTTTATTCTCCGCGAGACAATGTTAGGTTAAAAAAAAAAAATTCAATAAACATAATTTAAAAGCGAGGTTAGCTCCATTTAATTAGGTCAGAAAAAATATCTCTTGATAAAAATTAGATATACATATATATTAAAAAGATATGATATATATATTTATATAAACAATCTATTGAGGTAAAGTGAGTAGCTGATTAAATACAAAATTGTCATTGCGATTTCTAAAACAAAAACGAAGCTTGAAAATACGGTATGCTCGAACAACGGTAACCGAATAGATATTTTTCAATATTTGGTCGATTACAATATACTGACCAATTTTAAAAATATAATTATAAAATGCTTAGATCAAGACAATCTCCAAATTTTAATGTATAAATATTAATTATCAATCATAATCATTAAAGAAAAGCATTCTTGGGGACTCATTAAGCCCATGTTATCAAAAATAAAAGAATAACAGAATAATTTTTATTATTAATTTCATTTGAAAACAATTTTATGAGTATAGTTTTTAATATTTTAGTGTATTTCGTGAATATTTTTTTGTGATATTAGTTCAAATATACCGTAATGATAAGCTGTAATTTTGTTTATTAATTAGCAAATAAAAACTATAAGAAAATTCAATCTATAATATTTAAAAAATATATTAAATCCATATTTAGTATACCTATAAATAAATAACTACATTTCGTATAGGCTATGGACGGTACAGATCATTAAATATAATTTTATACTGATCATACATTTTTTTTAACAGAATAAAATCCAAAAATTCTTCAAAAATAAATGTCTATATATAGTTACTTACATTGCTACGACAAACACTCCCAGTAAGACAATGGGAAATATTGAGGCCGAATGCAGTCCTTGATGTCAAGATAAAACTGATAAAATTAAGTGCTTTACGAAATACGCGACGTGAATGAAATTTGACAATGGAATCAGTTGCTAAAAGTAGCGAATTATATCAAGGTTAAAAAACATCTTATCATTCTGCCTGTTCCGCCCAATATGAATGAAGTTTTGTAAAAAAATAATAAATATACGCAGAAAACAAAACCAAGAAAGTATATTATATTCGAAATATGTAGAAGATATATATGCAGATTAATTTAGCAATATTTTTTAATATTATTGTTTTATTTCTTGCGCTGATTGCCAATTTACATATGTGGATTAATAAATGTTTATTTATTCGTTATACACACATGTACATAGTTACTTTTTATTTATTTTTTTGAGAGTCTTGAAGTTCAGTTAATAATAAAACAATTATATTGTAGCAACGTTTCGAAAATTTATACTTCTCATCAGATATTACAATCTGCCACACAGTTGTGGGAAATAATTAATAGTGATGAATGATCTCATACATGCTAAAATAAAATAAAATAAATAAAAAAACTCTCTTAAAATATATACAAACAAAAGAATAAACAAAATGAACATAATCAAACTATCTGTATGAAAAATAAATAAATAAAATAACATAATGATAAAATATAGTCTCTAGTCACACATAAATATTAACACATAGACGTTACAATTAATAAAAGTGAATTTTTTTATCAATAATTTCTTTTTAAATACTCGTTTCTCCAAAAAATGTAATATACTTAATAGAAATTCATGAGTAAGATATCAAACTTAAATTTGTCGGTATAAACATAATGCACTTAATAAATTAGAAAACGTTATAGTAGAAAGATAGTCCGGGTGGCGTTTACTTACTTACTTACTTGTTTACTTACTTACGCTTAATAAAGGTAAAAAATAGTAGAAAAACTATTTAATGTTAACCAACGTTTCACCCAACTTTGCAGGGCTTCTTCAAGGCTGACCCTGATAGAAAAAGGTTGCAGACTGAAATTACAACTAATATAATTACAAATAATTTATTCTTTATAAATTATTAAACTTGGCGAATTTAATCGTATTTCAAATCAACGACAAAATTCAAATTTGTACAGTGGAGCATTGCATAATTCTCAGTTTGCTTTCCTTATAAATCACCAAAAGCTCTTAAAAAGAAATACAACTAAAGCTTCATAGATTTATAGCTCTTATCATTAACTAATTAATCCTCTTGTTTATCAACTCGACAATGAGCATTTATCTTTACGACCTATTATCAACGACTTCCAAATTTCTTATCGCATTGTTTTAACGTTTTTACAAAAATCGAGGGTTTCTGAAATTAAATTCATAAAAATTTATGGTATCGAAATAAATATATTTACAAAAAAAAAATTAAAGTAAAGTAGATCCTTGTATGGATTTTTAATTAGGCAAGAAAACGTAATTAACCAAATGATTTTTTATGACAAACTATTTTTCACCTTACCAATTCAAGTCGTAAAATAAAGGTCATATGTCGTTTCAATGAGAAAACTTCCACTCAATGAGTAAGTAAAACTGAATTCCGATCGAAATTGAGTTGTTCCTTAAGTGGCGATGTGAATGTTTATATTCGTAACAAGCTGATTGAAATCGTTCGAGGTCAAGATGCTTCTTGACAATGCATTTTTTTTCCGCTGAGTGCCACTTGTCATTTTTTTACTGTAACGTTGTCGAGATTTTTCATTAATTATTTTTTTATTAATTAATTTTTATGGTTGGCAAAACGTACTAGACTCTAAGCGAAGGCATTAAATTAATTTTTAATTTTTGATGGTTATTAGCTATCTTTACTATCCATTATCTTCTTGATCTATAAAAAGTAACTCTATAACACATAATGGGTTTTGATGAGGTTCAGTACTTTGTCAGGTTTTCCTTCAAGTAAAGGTATACACTTTATTGAGGCCGAGTGTGCCAAACAAGGGTCGTCAATTCACTGCTAATATAATAAAACAAATAATTATTTATCAAAACCGGATTTGAATCCAGGTAAAGGAGATTGAAATAAAAATATTAAAAAAATAAAAATTGAACTATTTTGTATTTTCTATTTTTATTGATACGAGATAATTAAAAATTAACTATATTGTTAGCTAGTTACTTATTAGCTGGTATTAGTACAAAAATTTTGCAATTCACAATTAATATCATTTTACAAAAATTTAAATGTATTGACTAATTATAATATGCTATATTTTCATTTATAATGATTGAATTTATACACAAACTCGGAGTAGTATAAGCAAAGTAATCTTCATTTTGAATAACACATGATTTTCTAGAATTACTATGATAAATTCTTAAGTCCCAACTTTATGGGGAGGACCAATTAAATATCGATACAGGATTTGGTCCAGATATAACCCATATAAATAAACAAAAATTATTTATTTATGCCGACGCTTCGACCTGATTTTCAGGTCTTCATCAGAGCTATAAAAACAAAAAGACAACCACCATTATTTAGAGAGAGAAAAAAAATTATATAAATAAAAATAAAATA
>NW_027114646.1:494864-496814 GCF_000696795.3 Halyomorpha halys
AATCTATAAAGAATTAGTTAAAGAAATTAGGAAAGAACATGAGATTTTGGCTTAGTTCACTTTTACACACATCAGAGTTATTGCCATTTTAGACTTTATATCTGGACTTAATCAAAAAATGTGAACTACCTTCTGAATTATTTAAAATGTTACATACACCCCTCGAAATTTAATTCATATTTGAACTTATTCCATTAAATTGTTATACATACAGTACCATTGCTAGTTTGGCATACGTTTTATGGGTCTATTCAATACCAACATCATGAATACCTGACATTAGCCGAGGCAATAATAAGGTGATTGAAGCATGTTATTGACCACACTTTATACTCAGAATAAGGTCGATAATAAAACTTTTCTACGACTAGTAACTGCTCCTAGATCTTGTAACAGTTAAATTGATTTATCTATTATTGTACACAATAAATCAACACTATTTATTAATTAAATAAATCATATATGATTTAGACTGGAGGAAGTCCGGGTGGCGGTCAATAAAGGTATCAAAATAGTAGAAGAAAAATATTTTGATACCTTTATTGTCGGCCGCCGGGATTATCTTCCTCCAATATATGATTTAATGTTGACCTTATGGAATTTGGTGACAAATCTGGACGGTCATATAAGTAATTAAAAAAACAAAAATCATGATTTAATAATACAATCAGAACACACCCGCATGCCGATAGTAAATTCTAATAGTCACCTCAACAAAATAAGGTTTAGAGAGATATTGATGGGTTCCTATAGAAAGGTTACGGTATTTACTTTTTGCTGTCAACAAGAAAGGTTCGAGATTATTATGATATATCGTCACATATATATCAAATATCACGTCTCGCAGGAATTTCATCAAACTCAAAATTTCTGAGAACATTGTTTGAATTACGGTCGCAGATTTAAGCTTGAGCTAATTTTAAATTTCGATATAAGTCAAGGGACTATTTGGCATTTTGTATTAGGACGTCATATATTCAGGCAATGCGAAAAGACTAGAAATCCACGTTAAAGTGCAGCCAAGCCTACGAAAAACATTTGCGCGCATATGTCACTTAAAAATATATCATAATGATCTCAAACCTAGCTTGCAGACAGCTAAAAGTAAATATCACAACCATTTTATAACAATCCATCAATATCTCTGTAATAGTACTAGAGTCGGGGAAAAAAAGGCAGTTATTTCACCCCAATTTTGATTACTTTAATGAAAACTATGTATAATTACTAGTCACAATTGATGAGTCTGCCAAGTATAGGTAGGGGGATTAAAAAATGGTGGTTGTTTCAAAACCTTAAAAAAAAAAAAAATTATTTTTCATTCGTAGTTCTGTATCTTAAAAACTAACTACAACAATAGAAAATCTAAGAGAACATTATTTAAGGAAGAGTTGCTGAAGTATTAGCCCTGAAAGAGCTATTTACGTCCAATAGTTCTCGAGATATAGCTTTTTAAAAAGCAAAATTTCTTAAAAATCTACTAAAAGATTAGTAGTAAGTTAATTTATTTTGAGAAATCTATATCTCAGGAACTATTTGACATACAGATGTTTATTACCACTCAAATTAAAGCTAATTTAATGGACTATAAAGAAGTTTATGATTTATACCTTCGTAGGAATAGTAGTTTTTATTATATTTGCTAAAATAAATTGATTTATAGTTGTTCGGACAATAGGTTTGATATATGAAAAACTTTATTTTAGAAACCATTGGACGTACTGATGTCTGCCAGCGCTCAACTTAAAGCTAGTTAAATTTATTACAAAATAGTTCATTATGTTTATCTTTTTAGGAGTAGTAGTTTTTATGATATTTGACAAAATAAACACACAAAATGTTAATTTATAGTTGTTCGTATAAAATGTTGGATTTTTGAAAAAATATATCTCTAGATCCATAAGACGCACATATGTCTGCCAACACTCAAAATAAAGGAAATTTAACTTA
>NW_027114646.1:496864-512659 GCF_000696795.3 Halyomorpha halys
AAAATGTTGGATTTTTGAAAAAATATATCTCTAGATCCATAAGACGCACATATGTCTGCCAACACTCAAAATAAAGGAAATTTAACTTATTATTATGTAGTTTATGACACCTATCTTCGTAGGGGTAGTAGTTTTTATGATATTCACATATGAATATAAATTTGGAAAATGAAAATTTGTCCGAACAACTATAAATCAATTTATATTAATAAAATTCATGTAAGCTATTACTCCTACGAAGATAAACATTATAAACTACTTTATAGCTCATTAGACTAGCTTTAATTTGAGTGCTAACAGACGTCTGTACGTCATATGGTTTTTGAGATATAAATTTTTCAAAATAAATTCACTAACCACTGATCTTTTAGTACATCCTATACAACATTTTTATTAAATGTTGCTTTTTAAAAAGCTATATCTCGAAAATTATTCAACGTAAATAACTCTTTTAGGGCTCATATTTTAGCAAATTTACTCTTCTTTAAATGACCTTCTCTTAGGTTTTATTGTGTTGTTCCTAGTTTTTAAGATATAGAGCTCAGAATGAATAATTAGTTTTTTTTTTATCGCTTTGAAACAGCCGCCATTTTTTATTCCCCCTACCTAGACTTGGCAGACTCATCAATTTTGACTATTAATTATACATAGTTTTCATTAAAGTAATCAGAAATTGGGGTGAGATAACTGCCTTTTTTCCCCCTTGTAGAGTAGACTATTCTCTATAGACATGCACGTGTTTTGATTATACCATTAAATCATACATTATTTGTTTAGTGGATAAGAAAATAAATTATGTTTCATTATCATAAAAAATTTCGCAAGGTCTAGATACAAGTAGGACTTGAAGAAATGTTAAACTATCGACCTTGACGTCTTCTGAGGATAAAGTGTGAACAATAATATACTTCAAACACCTTTTTATAACCTTAACTAATGTCAGGTATTTATGTTTTTAATATTGAATAGACCAAAAATTTGCCGAATTAGCAATGATACTGTACATGAAACGATTCAATGCAATAGGTATGTATTAGAGGCAATTTAAGTCTAAGTGGAGCAAGTCGCATTTTCAAAATTCTGAGCTAAATCCAGCAATAAAACCTAGATGGATTATAATTTGGATAGGAAAGCTGAACTATGTTACAACCTCAATAGTTCGCCGATTTAACTATCCAATAGTTAGCTTTTCTTAAACATTTTTTTGAAAATAATTACTATCTATTTTAAGATGTTTAAGATAAAAATAGAATGTAGAAAATTTTACTTCACAATTACCTCGAAACAAAACTCAGATCAATATTCAATTGGTTCCCCACTTAAATTGAGACTTAAAATAATTCTATTGTAATAATCTGCATCTCAAAATGAAGATTACACCACTCTGAGTTTAACTTCCTAACGTATAAATTCAATGATTATCTATTAATATGATGGAAAATCATTAAAAGATATATTTAGTTTATCAATACATTTAAATGTTATAAGATTAAATTAATTAGGTACAGTGTATTTTTTTTTTTGTAAAAATTTCTGTTAAAATGGAACGATCTAACAATAATATGAATAAAAAAAAAAAAAAAGAGTGGAGTTGCTATGTAAATAAGCAATGTACTCTTATAAGTACAAGAGCCCAAGAGGAGAAAAAGGCAGTCCTTTAACCCCAATTCTTGATTACTTTAATGAAAGCTATGTATAATTACTAGTCGAAATTTATGAGTCTAGGCCAAGTATAGGTAGGGAAAATAAAGAACGGCGGTTGTTTCAAAACTTTACAAATCATTAATTTTTCATTCGGAGCTCTATATCTTTAAAACTACCAACAACACTAGAAAACCTAAGAGAACATAATTTAAAGTAGAGTCAATTTTCTATGAGACCTAATAGAGCTATTTACGTTCAATAGTACCCGAGATATAGCTTTTTAAAAAGCAACATTCCATAAAAAAATGTACTGAAAGACCAGTAGTAAGTGAGTTTATTTTGAAAAATCTATATCTCAAAAACCATTCGACGTAAAGATGTCTATTAGAACTCAAATTAAAGCTTTTTTAATGTACTATAAAGTAGTTTACGACGTGAAGTTGGAGTAGTTTTCATGATATTTCTAAAATAAATTGATTTATAGTCCTTTTGGACAAATTGTCATGTGCGAATTTTATGAATACTATTACAAAGATATGTGTCTTAAACTAATTTATATTAATTTAAATTACTTTCAATTTTAGTGCTAGCAGACATATAAACGTCTAATGGTTCCAGAGATATATTTTTCAAAAATCAAACATTTTATCCCAACAACTAAAAATTAACATTTTGGGAATTTATTTCATATACCATAACTACTACTCCTACAAAGATAAACTATTTAATAGTACATTACATTAGGTTTAATTTGAGTGCTGGCAAACATCTGTACGTCGAATAATTTTTGAGATATTGATATTTCAAAATAAATTCACTAACTATTAATCTTTAATTACATTTTTATGAAATGTTGCTTTATAAACAGATATTTCGCGAGAACTATTGAACGTAAATATCTCTATTAGGTATAATATTTTAGAAAATTTACTCTACTTTAAATAATCTTCTGTTAGGTTTTCTTTCTTTTTTTTAGTCTTATTGGAATTTTTAAAGATTTATAGCTCCTAATGAAAAATTAACGTTTTGAAACAGTTGCTATTTTTTATTCCCCCTACCTATACTTGGCAGACTCGTCAATTTCGACTAGTAATTATACATAGTTTTCATTTAAGAAATCAAAAATTGGGGCGAAATAACTTTGTACTATATGTCCTATATCCGGAATCGAATCTTGCTTTTGCAATAAGTATTTATATAAGTTATTACTGTTAGAATAAGTCTAGGTTAGATCTATATTCTGTTAAAAGCTAGTCACAGTAGACTAGGAAAATCTTGTTTCACTGCAGGAGATTGTCTAGAAGTAGTTCAAATCAGAAGCTATTTAACAAAATCCATATTTGTGGAAACTTTGAAATCTTTATGCTAAAAACAAATTGTTAAAACAGATGTTGAATCAATCAAATCAAATGAAAAACACATTAGTCAAATACAAATAAGATATTGATCGAGGATGATGCAGTAGAACGTTGGACCCGAGAAGGTAGATCAATGAAAGGATTTATTACGGGTAAGTTATGATATTGAGCAGGGGAGATAGGGTTCATCCTGAATACCCAGTTGCTAACTCTAAGCTCCCACTAACGAATAGCTAAAGCGGCCGGAGGGGAGTGAGAATTATCCGCTGTGCCGAGTTAGATAAGGGCGAGTGGAGATAGCGAGTGGGGTGCCACTTAGAGGTGGGGCCCCACTCATCATCCCCTGCTCACATTAATATTGCACTTCTCCCCCTCCATCCACCCTTTTTAATCCCCCATTACTAGGGTGTTTTTGTTTGCATTTTATTCAGTCCCTGCCTGCCTGATTACGTCATGTGGCGAGGGTATCAGGTTGTTGTAAAACATTGACTAATCCCATGTCATTAATGGTTAATCCTCGAATCGCTTGTAAGCATATGTCCTACCATCAGAGGCATAGGACCATACGGTCGTTAATATATGGTCCTACTATTGCCTTAGTAGTTCTAATACTTCAAACGATATTTAGGTTATATTAGAGTTGAAGAGGCCTTCTGTGGCCGAGGGGGTTAAGGCGTTAACCTTACAAACTTTGTTACTACAGGGTTCCGGTTTCGTAACCAGCCTCTGGAGTCGACAATTATTTCGGAATGAAAACTTGACCCGCAACTATAGAATGGGGTGGTAACCTGTAGATGATCCCTCCCCACCTTTGTCAGAAATGACCGGGCAGGTGATAAGTAAAATAAATATTAGAGTTAAAAAAAAAAGAAATATTTTTCATCAATGAAAAATAATTTTTTTCTATTAAAGCTTTCACACTGAAACTAGATCTAATCTTGGTTTAACAATCTGAGCAATCATAGTCCATATTTGAAAGCTGTTTCTGAAATAAGCATTAGTCTACCTATTACTCCTATGTCATATGACATATAATCCTAAGTAAAACATTAAACAATTTTCCAATAATTTCATTAAACTGATGGGTTTTGGCCGCAACAAATATTGGTCGATATCACCACAAACTTTCATCCTGTTTAAGTCTTGATGATGTTGGCGACAATAACTCCATTTCCTTCTTTTGAAAGTTGAAAGTTGAAGATGAGAAACTTTCAACCAAGCGATGAATTTCTTTTGAAGTTCATTGATTGGCCTATCTTTAACCTAACTTTATTACAGTATAAGTATATCAGACCACTTCAAGACTTAAAAATATAATTATTCCGCACCATTATGTAATAGTAGTGAAATTAATATTTTAATTCATTAATTAATTTAATACAATCAATGAAACTAGGGAGCATTTAATTCATTATTTTTTTTTATTCTTTCACACTAAATGACATCATAAATAAATGAAGAAGTAATTTTAATCCATAATTAGCAAATTATTAATTATTATTGTTTATTATAATAATAGATATGGTACATTTCATTAAAAGACCAATCATCATGCTAAAATAATTAAACTAAAAGCATATTATTATATATTAATTCAAAAGGATATTACTAAAGAGTAATATTTAGACTCGGAGGTTTAGCGCAGTACTGGAGGTTTAGGCGTGATGTTACCCAAGAGACGTGGATGACTGCACCAACTGTTACAAGAATCTAATCCCTTTCTAGCGGACCCTCTTATTAGAGTCAGTGACTTAACGACATTAACCTTAATGAGAATAATATATTAAAGTAAATATATAGCAACTAAAATAATATTTTACACACACATATCTATTTATAAAATAAATCTGTACCACTACAACATATAAAGCGTCAGGATTGTAGTACTTTGTAAATAAGTACTGTTACTAAACCAACGGTTGTACAAGGAGGTGATTTTGTCAGAATCAGGTTTTTCCCAAATTAAGAGTACCCACTTTATGAAGCTAAGAATACCCTAGAGGGGATTGAAGCCACAGGGTTGACTCACGACTGCAGTAACAGAATAAATAATTATCTGTCACACCTGAGTGCTTTACTACTGAGCCATACCGCTCAACATGCAGGTACATCGCTAATTTGTGGTATTAACCTGTCAAAACAACAAATTTTCACACACACATAAGTTGACCAAGTGTATAAGTATACACTCCCTAAACACACCATTTTTTTGTTTGTAAATTTTAGTTTTCGCAGGCTAATAACAGTGTAGTCTTTTGAGGGTATTGCTCAATTATCTGTTTACTATATAATATATTTTGAGGTAATATTTGTACTTAGAGTTCGTTGCAAAATATTTCGTAGTTTATAAATGTTTCTTGACTTAACAACTATATATTCCTTAAATTATTAATATATAGAGTATATAAAGTGTTAAATATATTATATATACTTCAGTAAACGATAAGATGCAAGCTTAACGATGATATGTCAGTATAACTATAATTTTATTTCTCTTTCTCCCTTGAAGTTGTTAATTTTTATTTACCTTCACAAGCAAATGTTCTTCAAGGTTTATCTTACGATAAAATATAAATAACTAAAAACTAAGACATATGTAAATTATATAAATAAAATATATATAAAACGTATAGAGCCAATGAAACGTAGATTATTATATATCGATAATAATTTACTTTTTATTGGCAGTTAATCAGTTTAACATAATTGATATAATAGTTTAATATATAAACACAATTGATTTATTTCCACTATGTAGATTTATTAAAGTTGTATTTTCGTGAGCTAAATATTATAATAAATTAATTATTGCAATAATTATTTCTGTATCAGTAAATAATTAATTCACTGAAGGTTTTTCATAATCGATAACATAGTACTATTGACTAAATTTGTAAGCAATACCTAAATACAACATATATTATGTAATTATCTCTATGAATTATAATTTTATTTTATAATACATTCTGTTATTCAGAGTTAATTGCTGAGTATTTTGTCTCCTCAGATCAGTTATAGCACTAAAGTTAATAAATTGTCATAATTATTATTAGGAGTCCCGTGTTTTATTAACATATCACGCATATGGAAAAATATAGTTATCTTCGAGTGCATAGTCAGCATGAATAATTTAGACAACATCTTAGAAAGGATATTTGTTTGAAATTAATTTAGAAAAGAAAATGGAGACTTAAGTGCCACACATTACCAGAAGACGGGGCTGTAAAAGAGATTAGAAAGTTGCCGCAGGTAGGAATGGCCTCGTAATGGGCCCTACGTTTTCAAGTCAGTTGGTATCCCTGAAAACGGAGCGATCCTATTGGTCGGTTGGCAACAGAAGGGTGGGGAAGCCTGGGCCAATATATTTGAAACTGACTGTAATAATGAACAAAATGTATCCGATACATTCAGACGCTGTATCTACGTCTTTCTCAACACTTCAGTCTGAGCGCATATGTCACTGCGCTATGAAATCGTCGACTTTAGTTATTTCTTGTTTCTGGTATAATAATAAATATGGTCACTAACTCACTAAGTAAACAGATAAGGGAGAAAGAGAAAGATTAATCCATTGAAAAGAAAAACGTTGGAATGAATGAAGTAGTCTAGGACAATATCTGTTAGTGTGCACCTTATCTAATCTTACCTTGGGCCAGCTGCTACTTGCACTGTGTGTGCCTTCTTCAACAGGGGCACTCTTGCCTCGGTAAATATTTCCATATGTTGTCTTCTGTTAGCACACTATGGGGATTTAAAAAAAAAAAAAAGGAGAAAAAATGCAAACATCGTGCAATATCATAAAAGCTGTCACTCACATAATATTTACTTAATGGCACTTTTTTTTTACAGAACTTACTATCATGCATCAGAGATAAATTGCTTGCTATTTTTATTTTTTTTAAATATTGGTTACAGAAATATTTTTCATGCTAATATACTCATGCATTTTATAAATAGCTCAGTATTTTAACGAGTTGTATAGAGCGAGCACAGAGTTAAAATTAAGTCCTAAATAGAAAGAAGAATTTTCATTTGAAAGGAAACTAAATATACTCTCTAATCTGAAAGAGGTCTCTCTTGAATAATTCATTAAAAAGGTGAAGAGACCAACCTGAATAAGAAAGACACTGAAAAGGACGCATCGAAGGTTAAGCCCAAGGGTTGCCTTAGGAGGGGGGTTACGTGATGAGAACTACAAGGGATTGGAGAGATAGCGTTGATAGCCCGAGGGCAGAGCGAGAGAAAGAGAGAGAGTGAGAGGGAGAAGGAGAGAGGTGGGAAAGAGAAACAGAGAGAGCGAGAAGGAAGAGAGAGTGCGTGCGCACCGGGGCCACATTACCTGCAATCATAACCTTATTCCCAGGTAACAAACAGCTAAATTTCCTAACATGCACCGTTTAACATATGTACCATCACACAACATAACTACGTCTTAACTAGGTCATGGATTCTCGTGAAAGTGAGAAATACAAATTAAAAAAGTACCTGTTAAGGGTAATCCACAAACAGCAGAAATATCAAGAAGAACAGTAATCCAACGGTATTTCACAGGACACTGAACATAGCCCACAGACACGAGCCTTGAGCACGGACAATACGAACTTGCAGCGTACCAGGACTCGGCTCGACTGACGGCCGGTGGAGGGGGAGTGAGTGTTATCGAACCCACCAGCTGCGCATGCCCGGTCCCAGCCAATAGCTTCCTGCCACGTCACCGGCCCCTATCCCCACTACCTAATCACTCTTACAGGCGACAAATGAAAGATTACTGCCTTATTAGAAAATTTTTATTTCCGATGTATTCCCTGCTTCGGTCTGACCATCGACGTATATCGCTTTGTAGGCAGGATGTTACTTTTACTAATAATGGGCAAGCCAGTGAACAGGGCACGTAGGTAGGGCTGGAAAATTACTCCTCAGGGTACATATTCAACATACTGATAGCAATCATAACAATTTAGGAATTATGAAACTTGAAATGATACCCATATTCATAAGAAGCGGTCTTGTCATGAGAATTTTTACATGTTCCTGCAAAGGTTAGGTAAGAAGTAAGTGATAAAGCACAGCAATCGTCTTTGTGAAGAACCGTACTGCTCGTTAAAATCTTTCCCATCAATCAACATTCACCTCTTCAGTTTCAGTTTTATTTCATTTCATTCTGATTCTTGATACTTCAGGCTTTTAATCAGAAGCAAATGTTTGTTGTAATTTTCCTCCTGATGTTATCTGGCTGTGATCCATTTAAACTTTCTATCAATACCTTTATCCTAGATCAGTAAAACAATGTTATATATAAGTTTTCCTTAATATATCTTCACATTAATGAAGAAGAAATCCACTTTGATACTTAGCATACTCTATTCAGAATATATCTTATCCTTCCACCACAGTGGGTTTATATTTTTTCTGGACTTAAGTACGCTATGTTGGGATTGTCTTTAGTCACTTTGTAATAAATCATTGTGCCGCAAAACTTGTTAGTAGTTATGCATAATTGACGGGGAAAAGCGTATTTAAATTGGTGATTCATACGAAAGCTAAATGCCTCGTTGTTGTTATTGGTTGGGGTTTTTGGGCGTAAAACCCTGAGGTCATCAACGCCCACGGTTCGAACTTTATAATTTTATTTCAAGATTGAAATTCTTTAGATAATTTCTAAAAAAATGTAAATAAGTTCTTATTTTAGAATTTTTTAATATATATGACAAGCTTTTGGGTTTAGATCTTATTCAAAGGATTATTCCTTTTTAAGAAAATTAAAATCATTTCTATGTTTTTTTGTTCATCATTCAGGACATTCGAAACACTCGGTCCTACTCCCAATCTACGTAAGTTCATGCAATAGAAATGGCATTCCTCAATTAAGTGACTGACTGTAAGTACACTATTGCAGTATTGACATTTGGGAGGTGGTTGCTTATTGATCAGGTATGTATGAGTTAAATGCGTATGAACTATTCTCACTCTGGCTATAGCTACCTCCTCCCTGCGATTGGAACGGTTTGATGTGGTCCATGGTTTAATCATTTTTTAAATAGTTTTTAATTTGCTTGGCGAGCTTTCATTTCACATGGCTTGCCAACTAGCCAATATTTCATTTTTCATCGGAAGACTTATTTCTTGCGGTGTCAGAATGGCCGCGCCCCGACCCGGAAGGGCAAGTGCTTGTTTGCCTGCAACGTCCGCCAGTTCATCTCCAGTGATCCCCACGTGACCTAAATGCCTCATAAAAGTGACATGTTCGTCTAAAGAACCAATGTGAATTCAGATAGCTATTTAATTATTCTGGTGTTGCTGATTGGGCACAATCCAAGCTTAATTCTTTCGTATTAAAATTTATGAGCGACATTCGTCCTGAGACGATGGTAGGGTCTAGACACAATTTCAACTCATCACAATTGTCTTCGAAGAATAACGTTCCTTTCTCCGTCACCCTTCTTCATATTAGTGCTGAAATATGTTGAACAAAGCATGACTTAATATACCTGGTATTGATAACCAAATAAATTGTTTCTAAAGGAGTATTGATAATAGCTAATATTAATAGCGTAAATTAGAGATAGTAAGGTAGCATGTTTTCAGCCCTAGGAATAACTCGAATTGGAACCGAGGCGTTTGTATAAATACACAATTATATTACATTACTAACTCCAAGTCCCGGGTTCGAACCCGGCTGTGGCAGATAAATATTTTTTGTTTCACCGTAACCGTGAGTCAGCTCTGTGCGTTCGGGAGCCCAGGGCTCCATTATGCTCATAAAGTGGGTACCCTTAGTTGGGTAAAAACCTGGCGGTCGAAATATAGTCAAATCATCTCCTTGCACAACCGTTAGTCTAGTCAGAGTACTTCCTTACAAAGTGACCCTCCATGGGTTGTAGTGGTACAGATTTAATTAATTACGTTATATGTACTAATACAATTAATAACTAACATTTCTTGAGCAATGAGCAACATTTACTGATTTGGTTGAGGTTAAGGACCTAAAAACATTGCTTTTGTCCAGAAACGTGAAAGTTATTTATTTTTTTTTCCAAAACTATCATTCCTACTGATTTTTAACGATGCGAAACGTTGCCTCTTATTCCGAGAGAAGAACAGCGCCTTAAGGTTTTTGAGAGTAAAGTATCAGGTAAAGTATTTAACAATTAATATAAAACATATACAACTCCAAATTACTCGGTAAAAAAAAAAATTATGTGATGGCATCGCTGCTATTAAGTTGGGCTTGTAATGTAGAAGGCCTTAGTAACGAACGTATCCCTAAAAAAATAATAAGCATTAAAGCGACGGTAGACCAAAACATTGGTGAGAGGATCCTGTTTGGGTTTGGACGGGCGTGAGTTAGTAGATTGGTGTCGACAGCGATTCATTGTGTCGGCATCATATCGTTGGGTTCTCTAAACCTTTATTTTTATTGTTTAAACTGATAAGTCATTTTAATTTTTTTGAACGCTAGTAATAAAATAAAATTATAACGCTTTTATCGATTCACTGTGAATCTTTTATATAATTTACCAAATATTACCAATGGTTCCAAACCTGAGGGCCACGGACCACTAGAGAAACGCGGGAGGATCCAGTAACACGTATATTATTCTTTGATCTAGTCTTAATATTGTCTACCTTTTCTGATGTTTTAGTGTTAGTTGAAAGAGTTTACTGGTAAACACACGTTTAAAAACCTAATTTTCAAATATTTTCTAGAAGGAACTCTCCTTTTGCCTCAAATATCAAAGGAGTGTGTCACACATGGTGTCTGTCTCAGTTGTCCACTGGTATGGTTTGGGAACCTCTTTAATAGGCAATCAAACTCTATCAGCTAGTGAATATCAAGTGTTCGAAATCGGCATGGTTTTTCCACAAACACTTTGGTTTTTCAGAGTAGATTGATTAAGATGGGCGGTGTGCTGATAGAAAAATAAATATTTACATATAGCTTAACTTTTATTACAAAATTAGGCCTCTATCGTTTAACACCTCTATTATCCGATTACGGGAGAAAGCTCCTATATTCTCAAAAGAAAAGTGTACCGGATCATCAAGTTCCATATAAACACTAAGTTCTTATAATACTTGTAATTAACCTTGATCAATAGCTTAGAAAGTTCGTTCTTCATTAGAAGGTATCATCCTTAGTGCCTCACTGGTGATGCAGTCTCTAAACTTTATATGAAAGTGACCTCACACATACTAGGGGCAACCTACAAAAACTACAAACTTGAATCAATTCTAATTCAAAAATACTGAAAACTAAAACACATTGATTTGCTCGAACAGTTGACGAATTGATTAGGACTAGGTACAGATAATTTTATGACAAGAAGTTCTATCTGAAAATAAACATATGTAAAATATGACTAAGACTACATGAATCAGAAAGCTGAAAAGAACCTGGGTAAAGGATCTAGATGCTTGGGTACTACTCTGTTCAATGCCGAATATACCACCAAATCAAAATTTGAGTATTCACTAAAGATTGGGGAAAGTCGGATAAACACTGGCACTGAAATTATTATGCAACCTACGTAATACTTTGTGTCAGAAAAAACATTCAGAATTTCCCAAAAAGATTGAGAGACCAAGTACATCATGTGTATCTGGATAAATATTTGAACAAGACTGGATTATGAATGCAAAAAAGGACGTACTCAGGATCAAAACTGGAGGGGGTGAGGGGGACAAGTCGGGGTCGTTCAGGTTGTAACTTTTCAGAGCATGAGAAAGGTGATATTATAGTATTATTATATTATAGTGTAAGTATTGAAATGTATGAAAAAGTAAACTTATAGAATCTCCAGTTTTTTTTTTTTTTAATACGTAAGAGCATTTATACAACCAGAAAAGAAAATATAAGTATCTCGATATTATTTATATTTAGAAAACTTACAACTTTTATTTAAGGATAAACTTTTTTACAGGCCACTCCTGATTTAAAAGAAGGAAATCACGAAACCCATAGCAATTATTTGCTTTAATAAAAAACTAATTTTTATGAAAATTAATAATTTTTTTTGAATTCTTGTTTTCAATCCATCAAATCACTTTTTACCCTTCGTGGTCAATCTAGCGACAGCCATACAGTATCCTTTAATAATGCTACTCTTACCCCCAACAAATCCGCTACCGTGTGCTGCAACTTGATAAACGACAAACCTGGAAACCTCACACAAGACTGGAGAGAGGAAGACAGGAAAATGCACGTCGATTCCGACTATTACAGCACTTACTAGACAAACGGTCTGAACTTCCAATCTGTTACAAAAGACTGATCTAAATGACTGTAAAATGCCAATCTGGACATACGGAGTTGAGCTTTGGGGCTCCATTATACTTTCGAATTCCTCTCGTATCGAATTCCTCTCCTTACAATCCAAAATCCTTCTTAAAATCTTCAATGCTCCTTACTTTGTCACAAATAAAATCATACATAAAGACCTTAATGTTCCATATATAACCGATCTAACCCGAACCAGATACCATTCCTTGCATTATAAACTCCCTTGCCACGCAAACCCACTAGTTTCTAACTTTGCTTCCTCTTCCATTCCTAACAACCCTCCGAGGCACCTGAAAAGAAGGTGGCCACGAGACCTGCTAATGTAAATACGCCTTTAGAGTGCTACCAATTGGTACACCCATACATGCCCGTTTCACTCCACTATTAATTAAAATCAAATTTACTAGATGTATGTATATGAATGTACAATTGTACTTTTCAATAAAGGTATATATTTAAAAAACACTTCGAGTTTTCGGGGTAGAAAACTGCCATTTACCCCGCCAAGAAGAAAAATTGTATTGTTTTCTTTATAAATATTTCGAATCAATATTACAGCTGTGATGTTTTTAAGACCTAAACACGTTTGCATCCATTCAATAATTTATGTGGAAGTTCCTCAATCCATGTAATATCAATTTTTTGTACCTATTTTATGTGTCCGTATCTACCTAACCTTTCTCTAATTAGTTTGTGATATTTATAAACAAAAAATTAATCAATTATATCAATCATATTTTTTTTAAATATCATTATATATGAATAGTCATTTGAAAGGAATTTAAAGCAAGCTTTATTTGCTTTCATTTCAGCCTATGAATATGAATAGAATATAAGAGGCTAAATGATTCTCTTAAAAATAGAAGATAATAAAAAAAAAATAGGAAAATGAACTGTTCTCTTTGTAATTTTTATTAAATTCTTATAAAAAGAATAAATATCTTACAGGGTGTATTGAATACAAAGAATTTATTTATTTTATAATAATTTCATATCAATCCTAAAATTTTAGAGTTTTAGTGGTGAACTTGGTGTCGTCTAAAATTCCTTCCGGGCTCATGAATCTTCTATAGATGATACAATAATAATACATTATTACAATGATCTAATTTATTATATTAGTGTATGTTAATATAAATGATATTTATTATTATTTATCGGGTTTTGGATTTCACGTAAAATAGTAAGAAGATAAAGATTTTTTTTTTGCACCCCCTGAGATAAATTTCCGAATGGATTTTCCTACCCACATTAATAGCCCATTTTAGACGCAGTGCGAAAGTAGAGATTTATTCTGTGGCGTTTTGATTAACAAGAAACAGGTTTAATCATACAAATGAAAAAGTAGTTTCATATATGACCGAGTAAACTTCCTAAAAATATTGGGTAGTGTATTTGGTGATTATTTAAAAATTTTGATCGTTATTATGTTCATGATAAATGTTTAAAGTTTGAATAAAAAACAAGACAATAATGCAGAAGGAGGTTTAGTGGTTATGAAGGGGAACGGCAGTCCAAAGGGAGGCTTCTCAGATAATGAAAGAACTGTCAGATGCAGGAGTTTTGTCAAGAAGAAAACAAATGGAGCAGGTATTGCTAAAGTGATTATTTTTAAATTGGAGAAGTTGGAGTTAGCGTTGGTGTAGATTGTTAATTTTTATCTGCTTCTGTTAATTTCAAATAATGATAAATGAGGTCTTAATAGATTAATATGAGGAGAAGCATATCAAGGATGTGGTCAGCAAAAATACACTAACAAACTAAGCTTATTTATTTGTGTTGACGTTTCGACCTGAATTTCAGGTCTTGATCAGGGCTGAACAAATATATCGACGGTAACTCCCTTAATTTAGAGAAACATAAAAATAATTACAAAAAACTTTAAAATATACGTAACAATAACAGAGAGTGTTTATGTTCCAATTATGAGTAATAGAATTAACATAATAAAATATGTAAGTAAAGTTTGAAAACAATAAAAACATCTCCTTTCAGGTGAATGATAAATTTAAGTTTGATAAGAAAATAGCTGTATTTTCTTGATTCGTCAAACTGCTTGTACATTCCTAATAAATTACAAAAAAATATTATTAAAAAAAGTGTTTCCACTTTTTCTGTATAACTTAAATATAAACGATTAATTCATTCAGTGAAATGGAAATAATCATTAGGTACGTTATTTTGCATAACCAATGAATAAATGTTTAATGGTGTATAAAAGCCTGAGAATCGCTTTATATTTTAAAATATATTAACTAATCCATCGCATAGAATAAATTTATATGTTTATCGCTTTCTAAAATTAAAATGTACATCAATTTACTCCTAACGTATTAATCTAAATATATTATAGTGGAAAGCATTCCTTCCAATTAAATAGAATAGTGGTTTTTAAACTGGGTTTAGTGGCACTCAGGGTTGCTCCAAGACCATGCCCAGGGCAAGCGAATGCTACTTTCTGTAAATATTTAAAAAAAAATAAATAAAAATTAAAATAGATAATATACAGTACATTCCATTATTTACTTTGCTGGGGTTTTTCTTCTTTTCCTAGACATTCAACTTCTCGAAGGTAACGTTTTTCAGCCATGGTGAACAAATTTGGAAACCGCTGAAATAAAAAACTGTTGGATGTTTTTAAAGAATTTTATCTTGGAATAAACACAAAATTCATTTATTTCAGTCACATCAACCTATTTTTTTACATTTCCAATTCAATTTTAAAACTTATAATTTCAAATTTTAATTTAAAAATTAAAAATATTGTGTGATAAAACAGTGGTAATAGTGTTAAGCTAATCGGAATTTAAAACCTGGGCAGAATAGCCTGCTAAGAGTTTTTATGTTATTTAATTTTTTTTTTTTTTATACTACGCCAAAGGAGGCATTTCTGCCATTCTGTCTATTTAATTTATGTGTTAATTTATATTTAATATTGTCCTTGAGGATGGCGAGGTTAGCTGAAACATTAAACGTTAGAAGAAATAATAAAGAGTATTTTGGACTTACATTGTATACAAATTATTTTATTTACACAAACCAGCGAAAATATTATAAATAAAGTAAGATTAAACTATATATATATTTTATTTTTTTATCACTACTATTGTCGATATGCTCTACTGCTGCTCTCCAGTTTCGGATACCCGGGACAGAACGGGCGTTATCTGCCACACCAGTAACCCGGAATAGGTTATTTTGAACCGTTATTAAAGTTTAGGTCTTCTGACCCCTCTCAGTCTGCGTTCTAGCATCTTCCCAAGAATTTGGTCCTCGAACATTCTCGCCAAATGTCTGGTTCAGCTTATTCAACTTATCTTGTTGACAGTGACAAAGTTGTTCATTGTAAAGGCCCATCTGATCGGCGTTAACTTGCTGTCTACAGGCTCCATTACGACAAACCCCATACGACTCCACATTCTACTTACTTCTTTAGAAAGTAAGACCCTGTAAAGTACCCTGAAAGTAACCCTGACCTTTCATGGGTTGGAGTGGTGCAGAATTTATATATAT
>NW_027114646.1:513489-532219 GCF_000696795.3 Halyomorpha halys
GAAGGTCTCGCGGAATTTTTCCTTAAGGAAAGGGACGCATTTTTCGACGCATCTATCATCAAATATAAAATATTTTTAAACTACTTCTTTCCAACTTTTTTTTTGTTTAAGCTTTATTTTATAAATTAAGTCTAATTTCAAAAATTTATGGTTGCAGTATTTATTAGTGAGCCGTTGCATCCCCCAATAGAAAATAAATACATGTTACATATATTTCGTTATTTTTATTATATTGTTATTTGATTGCTGTAATCGATTGATAGATGTTTCCGTCTGGTCGGATCATATTGATTATACTTTGCTGGTTAAATAAAGAAACATCGTTTTGACAACTTCATATTCTAATATTTTTTAAGCAATGAGCTTTATTTTAATAAGCTGATATTCCCTATCTAGTCGCAATATGACAAGGTATTTTAGACAAATAAAATTTATTAGCTGTAAAAATCGGCTGAAACGCTATCTCTCCGTCCCCCTTTGCAAAGGTTTTATTACCATCGGATTTAATACCGTTGTGTGGCGAGATTAAAACGAAATTGAAACCGACACTTATTAAGAAGATAAGTTTGTTATCTAGAACAGTTGATGGTTTGATAAGGCTTGTATTGACTTATCGCCAATTCTCTCGGTTACCTCATGCAATTGTTCAGCTCTTCAGGTCGTAGGTGTCACAAATCAGGAGATAGATAAGATATTGGAATGTATTAATATTATTATCTTTATGTTTTATTATTTTTTTTCATAAATATTAGTCTTATAAATAAGTATATTTTCTAATCTAGCCTGAATACCTTAATATCCAATCTTGGTGGAACCCGGTTCGGTCTGTTTTTGTAAGATTTTGTTTTTAAAAAATAATTAAATGTTAATTTGAGTGGAGAAGATGGTCAGGGTACGGTCAGAAAAAAAAATACAAATAAACAAAAAATTAATTATTCGTGCCGATGTTTCGACCTGAATTTCAAGTCTTCATCAGGAATTGTCTTCATAAAACAAAAAGAGATAACAACCATCATTCAGAGATCAGAAATAAAAATAAATAATAAACTAACAAATTTGGAAGTATACATAACAATGAATTGAAAATAAAAAATAGTTGATTAATAACCGTGGAATTAGACAGTAGTAGATTGATAGCAATGAAAGATGAAATATAATATTATATAGGTAAGAAGATATGTAAGTAGTGTCTAAAGTTTATTAGAGACTACTTATAAATGTTATCTTATATATAACTTCTTACCTAGATTATATTATATTTCATATTTCATTGTTATCAAACTGCTACTGTCTAATTCCATGGTTATAATCAACTAGTTTTTATTTTTAATTCATTGTTTTGTATTTCCAAATTTGTTAGTTTATTATTATTGTTTTTTTTATAGCCCTGATGAAGAACTGAAATTCAGGTCAAAACGTTGGCACGAATTAAAAACAAACAAAAATTAAAAACAAAAATGTTTATTTGACTTTTTTTTCCTGACCAAACCCCCGGCCATCTTCTCCACTTAATCTACGGTTAACTATCTATACCTCATTTCAAAATGTTAGTTTTGTTTCTCACGTTTCCAAATTTGTATTTATTTTAAGTCTGTTAAAATTAACTTTTTTTAATAATTAATTTCAAAATGTTAGTTTTGTTTCTCACGTTTCCAAATTTGTATTTATTTTAAGTCTGTTAAAATTAACTTTTTTTAATAATTAATTGATATTCACTATTGTAATGAAGTTAAACTATACAACCGTGGTTTGCAGACTATTGTTATTTAATAATGACTTGCGAGAAACTACCCATTTGTAAAACTACAAAAACAACTCTATGTTTATAGGTTCCGTGGCCATCTTCTTTTCAAATGCCTACGTGGTTCATTAAAAATATATTAATTTTATGTTAATGTATAAATTTTATCCAATTTTAGTCTCAAAACATTTTTTATTTCTTAATAATTCGACGTTTCGGCCAATTCGGCCATCCTTAAGGCCAATCTATCACAAACAGCTTTTATTGTACATATTAATTATAACAATTTTAAACAAATAACAATATTATTGATAAATTATCATACCTTAATACAATTTTAGAACCACATCATTTAAAAAACAACTTTATTAAGACTATTCTTCTCAATACAAAAATAGGTTTAAAAACTAGGACCAAGATCCCAATAAAACAGCACTAATGCAGCATGCAACCAAAAACCAGCTTTTTGATTTTGAAAATACTATGATTTTATATAGAGAAAATAATAAATTCAAAAGAAAAATTCTTGAGTCCATTTACATATTAGAAATCATTATTTATGCAATGAATTTTAAAACAGACACAGGATATTTGAACCAACACTATGCTGAGATTTTAAGTAAAATTTATTTATGAAAAATATGAGATAAAATTAATATTATAATTAAATTATAATTAACCTTGATATGAATTTTAATAATAAAGGAAAGAGGAAATTAACCCAAAATATAATTTTAATAAATAAATTAAATGCCTGACCTGAGTGCAGGGAAGGTTAGAAATATTGTTGTGGTAAATTATAACAAAGAAGGTGGACTGTGATAAAAAGTTTTAATTTTTAATTTAATGTTAATAATTGGCTAATTAGGTATTTAGAGAAAATCTAAGAATTGTTTATTAACAAAATTATATTCACTGATGTTTTAATGTCTCATAGAGTAATTTTTGGACTGATATAAATGACCTGGGCAGAATAGCCTGCATAAAGTTGTTTTTTAAATGAAGTGGCTCTAAACTTATATTAAGGTATAATAATTTATTAATAATGTTGTTATTTGTTTAAAATTGTTAAAGATGATATGCATAAAAAAAGCTGATTGTGATAGATTGTCCTTGAGGATGGCCGAATTGGCCGAAACGTCGGACTTAAAGGAGTAAAAAATGTTTTGAGAGTAAAATAGGATAAAATTTATTTATTTAAATAATATTAACAAGTCTCAAGAAAGTGTGAAGATTATAAATAAAGTAAGATAGAACTATATTTATTTTGTAAACCGCTACAATTGTCGATACGGTAAACTGCTACTGTGCAGTTTTGGATATTAAAGTTTAGATCTTCCGACCTGTCTCAGTTTGCGTTCTTGCCAGGGATTTGATTCTCGACAATTCTCGCCAAATGTCTGGTTCACCTTAGTCAACTTATCTTGTAGACAGTGACAATGTTGTTCATTGTAAAGGCCCATCTGATCGGCGTTAGCCTGTCTCCAGGCTCCATTACCACAAACCCCATACCTTTCCCCCCCCATATTTCACAGAGGAGTCGGCGTTTAAACTTAGCAAAATATTACGCGGTAATCACTAAAAACTTGTTTATATAATGGAAAAATTATATTTTATATATTTATGGGCAGTATCCGAGATGGGCTCTTCCAGCATGCTGTAAGAATGTATTTATATATTTTAAATGTATCAATACACTAGTTAGTTATTTAATTTTTTTTTGGATATTTAAGCATCTACTCTCATTATTTAATTGGGCCGGGTTAAACGAAGTGATTGACGAGCTGGAATGAAATAGCAATATTATATTAGTTTGCCCTCAGAATTTAAACTGTGTATGAGGAGAAGATGGTTGGGGGTGCGGTCAATGAAACACAAATAAGTATGACTAACTTATTTTAATGTGCCGACGTTTCGGCTAGAGTTTCTAGCCTTCTTCAGGGCTAAAAACAAAACAAGATAACAACCATAAGATAACAACCACAGTAAGTATAGAAATATAAAAAATAAAAAAGAAAATATAAACAAAATAATTTTACACAAACAATGAATAGTTTTACAAGATAGAATTAATAAAATTAAGTGATGAGAGAAGCGGGAAATAAAATGTAGACATAGGTAATTATATTATATTATATTATAATATTTTTATTTTCACCCACCCGTAACGGTTTCTTTATAATTAAACTGTGTAATATGCTCACACAGTCTTCCCTGGTGGGGTTTGCTATAGATTCCTTCATTCTATTTACGAACGGCATAACGGGAGCTACTAACGGAAAATTGTGAAAGCTTCCTTGTAACGCTATCCCATCGATTAAAAAAAAAATTAAAAAATTGGCTGCTCTGTTCTGGTAAACATATAAACGATAAAATATACCATAAAATGCTGGTAGTAAATAGTTTCTTTATTAATAGTTCTAATGTTATGTCATATCTGTTTAAATATTTTTTATTGAGGAACAGGAAATCAAACCACTCTCTCCTTGTTGCGATATATATATTCTACAATTCCTTGAGACTTTCCCAATGGATTAAACTAGAAATGGTGTCTTGCAAGATAAATTGCTATAAACCTCCATTTTTGATGCTAATAATTCCACAATTAACACACTACAGCAGTTATTCCACAAAGTTTAAGCACGTTCCCCAATTATTATGTTGTGTAATAATCTGTCTGGGGCAGATTGTTGGAATTTTTTTTATGTTAGAAAGTAAATATGTATTTTAAAAAATCATTAAAATCACCCCAAAACATTTGTTTATTATTTTCTTCATGAATACTATATTATAATCAATCTGTTGAAAAGTAAATAGTGTAATAATATTCTTTTGAGAGACAGATAAATTGTTTTTATTTGTTATATAGTTCTTTAAAAATATTTCCAGTCAAACATTATTTTATTGTATTAATTTAATAACATAGATACTCTGAATACCCTTTATATCCGCTCCTATTGTTCAATATACTTCACTAGTAAAATCTTATATTCAATTCTCTTCATAGTTTAAAATTGAAAATAGAACTCTAAAAAATTTTTCGATACTACAAATTTTACGATACTGAGCCCTCAGCATTTCCTGCTTCAGTTTGTGATTAATTAATCTTTTCTTGTATGAGTTATCTATCTAATGACAATATTGTTTCCTCGCCTAGATATAACATAATATAGAGAATGAATTAAATATATATGTATTTATGCATGGTATTTAAATTTAGGCTAGAAAGCTTGTATTTTGTATTTTTTTTAGGGCCAAACAGGATTCATCAAACGAGAAATTAAAGACTAGTCAAAGCTGTGTGTATTAATAAAAAATATAAAAATTTAAATTTAAAATTTTTTTTAAAATATTTATTTATTGCTATTTACAAATGTACATTATAATACATTTAGTAAATCTGATCTAAGTTAAATTGGAGTGTTACAGGCGTGTAGAGAAACTACCCATTGGTAGCACTCTAATGACATTTTACATTAGCTGGTCTCGTGGCCATCTTCTTTTCAGGCGCCTCGGAGGATTGTCAGGAATGGAAGAGGATGCAAGATTAGAAACTAGGGGGTTTGAGTGGTTAGAGAGTTCATAATGGAAGGAGTGATATCTGGTTCGGGCTAGATCGGTTACATAGGGAACATTATGGTCTTTATGTATGATTTTATTTGTGACAAAGTAAGGAGCATTGAGGATTTTACGAAGGATAAACTTTAAAAATAAAAACCAAACAGTGGTTTATATCTCCATCTTTGCATATTTTTTATTCACAAGCAACTTTTATACTCTTACATTAGCTTTTCCTACGTTGCATCTTTTTTTTTTCTTTTCATCATGCACTTTGTGGATCGAAACGTTTGGCGGATAATAAATAGTTTAGAACTGATCACCAGACCTGCCCATCTCCTTCTAATCAATATAAGATTAGCCATCTACAATAATAATAATTTCAATAAAAACCTTTGAATCATTTTTAGCAGATTTTTCGAATACAATAGCAAAAATACTAAATATAGATAAATTACAAGAAAAAAATTTTAGTGGTAAGAAGTATCTGAAAAATACATTCCTACGTTTAAAAATATATTTTAAAATACTCATACCATTTTCCATCTATTATTGAGTTTGATGAAGTATCAGAAAACAGCAAAAAATTAAGAATACGACTGCAGGTGTAACGTTCTTTTGTGTTTATATCCCTAAAGAATTTTTGAATCAGGAAAAACCAGTCGGAGGCAGTTGTTGTCCAAGTAAACTTGGCAGACACAACTCAGTTTAAAAAAGAAGACATTTGCATGCTGAGCGAACGCTGAGTGCAATGTCAAGCCAACTACGCAGTAGATCAGCACAGTTTTGTTCTGCATATATATAAATATACATTTATTTATTTATTTGTTATTGTATTTAAATTGTAATATATGTGAGTATCGAAATTGAAGAACTGGTAATAATAACATGTAAGTCTACATTAACATGATACACAGATTAACATTTTGTTATTTTGAAATTCTTATTTCCCTTTAAATTATGTTAGCTGTTGTTTATTGGAGATTAAGGTTGTTATTAGTGGTGGGAAGTTCGAAATTTATCTTTTAATTTACCCCGGAACATAATTGAACTTATGTTCCAACCCAACCCTTTGACCTGTTATTAAGGTTGATAAACCATTCATAAAAATGATGAATTTAACTCTTCCAAAGCTTGAACAAAAGATGCATACAATGAAATGTTGAGATGAAGGTGTGCTTTGTCGGTTGGGGACAAGTTCGACTTCATAGACAAACAGACCAAATTTGCTTCTTGATGTTTAAATCTTATAATATGAGTGATAAATTTCGATTTTTTACTACTTGAATGTAAAGCTTCCCTATCTTTGATGGCGAGGAAGCAAAATTATAAATAGAGTGAAACCTTTCCTAAAAGACTGCTCTCTCCGATGAATAACCCTGCATCCTTTCAGAAAAAAATTAATTAGTAGAATTTTTCCCAAAAATTTTTTTTAAAAAGTCAATTATTTTTGTTTTTTATATAAATATAATATAATATAATTTATTTCATTTTTAAAAAATATAAATACAATAAGTATTAAAAAAATACAAGAAGTACTACAGCATTAGAATATCCGTTTGCAGGTTGACTGAAAAAGTAAAACAAAAAACTTTACACCTTTACCAATAAAACCAAAATTTACAAAAATAAAAAATATATACACTTTTATATATATCTCGGATCAGAGCGTTAACACATGGAGAAGAACGAACTGCTTGCAGAGGCTGGCCAGTTAATATCTCATGATATGAAGGTAAGGAGGATAAGATGTGCGCGACATGTGGCACAAAGCAATCCATCAGGACAACAATAAATGCCACTATAGTTGCATACAGACCACGAGGAAGGTCAAAAACCAGATGGATAGACAGAATCAAAAGTTGCCAAAGAACTGCATGTAATTGAAAAGCAGTAGCTCAAGATGAGCTGGCATGGAGAAGGCTGGTCCGGGCGGCCTAGATCTACAAGGTATATATAATATTTCAAAATTTTAATTTAGGAACGAACTAAATGTCAATTATTATATAATTAAATAAACGCATACATATCTTTATACTAAAGAAAGAAATACTTTATTTAGCCATGCTGCCCAAATACATTGGGTTGCTACAATAAACAGCATACCAATCAATCCATGGTCGGACATGATACAATAGATATACACATACATATTTACATGCTGATTTTCTACCTTTTCCTTTTACAATCAATACTCGTTTAAACACTAAATGCAAATATTTTAATTTTTTTTCTATTTAATAATTTTATTCAATTTAATTAACAATTTTAATCTCTCTATTACCCTCTCAGACCTCCCTTGTTCAGTTACATGCAACCCATCTTCGATCCGTTAAACGAATTTATTATTAGATAGCAATCTAAAATCAAACCAAAGACACAATAGTCACAGAAATTGATCAGTTTACAAAAATAAATAAAATAAATAATTAAATTTAAAACAAATTAATATGCAGATTTAAAATACAAAAAGTTACTTAAAAGAAATAATTCAATGAATAAATAAGTTAAAAGATAAATAATTTAAAGCACAAATCGACAGGTTCAAAACTAAAACAAGATAACAAACAGTAATAACATTAAGATTTACCACATAATCAAATAAATTAGAAAAAATAAAGTCGAGAACAATAATAAATAAGAAAAAGAAGGATAATAAATTTTAAAAAATTTACTTTTTTCTGAAATATTGAAGTTCTGTATATCGATTCTTATATACATAATTAAACATATATCTTTACACTTTAACTTTTTTTATAAAATATATAGTAAAAGAGAAAACAAAATAACGATAAGACCAGGGATACCTTGCAAATTTAATCTGAATGTAACCTGAATTTAGCAGGTCGAGCAAATGGGACCTCGTTTTGAATGAACTTTCTAAATACTGGTGGCAAATATCCGCCAGGATGGAACAGTCTGCCAAGTAGTGAACCGTCTTCAGTGCTGTAAGAATTACGTAACTCAGGCAGGTCCGATTCCTTCTCTATCAAAGGATAACAATTCAGAAGAAAAAAGTTTTCCCCTCAATTTAAAGAGCCATTGCATATTATTTAATGAGAGATCATGTGGAGTATCTCTAATCTAATTGAAAAGTGCTCAAGTTCTTCTCGGAAGAAGTATATACAAATCATGAAGTATAATTTAATGAAGAATTAATTAATAAAATCTTAAGTCAAATCACTGTCATCGAATTGAAAAATTAGTTTTCTACTATTCTATGAAGTAATCAAACCCCCATCAAACTTTGACATATAGTTAACTATCAAAATTAGTATTTAAAGGGAACAAATACCGCTTACGTGAAACACGCATTCATATTCCAATTCCTACTAACCTTCATATATACCTAATATACTAAAAAAAAAAAAGATTAAATAAATAATATATTTAAAAAACACTATTTTTTAAAATATTCTTATATTATATTAATTAATTGGTAAAACATAATCATGATTTGTTCTGTGTTATTCGTAAATTTCGCAAAAATTTTAAAGCCGTCAGTATTTTATTCTTTGATTGATGTGTCGTGTGTGGGTTGTATCTCTGATAACCTTTTATCAGTAATTTATTTGATAACTCCTGCTGACTTTGATAAATCATCATCTCATGGCTAATCCCAAAATTAGATAATAATATATAACTAGATACTATAAAAAAAAAGGTGAATCATCATTAGATTGTAATAAACATAATGCAGAAAAGTAATTTTCAAATCTGTGACCCTCATGATTAACTGTCAGCCGCCATTGTATTTATATTATTACATAATTATAATTATTGTGTATTGAAATTTAAGTGCAGTTATAATGAAATGAAACATCTTCAGTATTCAACGAATTATAGGGAATTATTGTAAAAACATTTTTTCATTACACTCGAATCAATCATCGTTTTGTTAGATAAAATCATTTTATGTATATCTGTAACTCTAAGTGAGAAGAAAAAAGTGAAAAGTTTGTATTTTACCAAAAGATTTTGCTTCCCCACTGTGGAAGATAATATGAAGGCATTACTATTCTTGTTGGAAAGAAAAGAAAAAAAAATTCTCTTAAAAATAGAAAATTTCCTCTCTTATTTTAGGTTTTATATGTCAACGAAGAAATTTTTTACCATGTGTATCTGTTCATTTTCCTGTAATTATGACGACCATAACATCTAAAACCGTTTATTCGATTTTTTTAGGATTTCCATGGATTGTGCCCGTTAGTACCTAAATATCATCTACTACTTAGGAATAGATTTTGCTTGATATATCTACATTTAAAAACAGTTCGTCTTATTTGTAGACCTAAAGTAGGAGAAACGATAATTATTAGTGTTATATGGTCTAATATGATGTTTATCAATTTTCTCTGATGGATTCGCAAATGTATTTATCTTAGACAGAAGAATATTTCAAAGCCACTCATCTGGTAGATTTTATTCTTAAATTATAAATAAAATTTATCAAAAAAATAAAAACATATTATTATATAGGTATATATTTATACAATAGAATTGGTGATGAAGCTATGGTAATTTTATACTTGGCAAATGTTTTTATGTGTTGATTAAAATTTTTTTTTATTTCTCATATTTCAAATTTCTAGGATTTCTTCAAAGCATATTAATATTTCATCTATGAAGTTATATGAAGAATATGAAGTTTCTTTATATAGATTATAGCCTCTGACTATAAGCAGAAAAGATTCTAGAAGGTATAATTGGCATGTCAGGCATGATTGAGGTCACTATAGATTAGTATCTATTCCTTACTTGGATTTCAAACATCTTTATCCTACTACTTTTCAACCTTCTTACGGTATTTTAAGGCATATGTGTTGTGGTGAAGTTTTGTAAAAGCTTGTGGATATGCTCATGTAATTTATCGTTTATATGAAGCCCAAACGTTATCCTGTTCAAGATTTATGTGAAAGTCCTTACTTACTTTTTTGCTAGGATGTTAGGATGTTTCAATAAGAGTAAATTTATGTATTAATTCATTACAGTCTTTTTTAAACTATGAATATATATAAACTAATGGTTATAAATTAATTCTATTATATATTGTAGTCTATCAGCAACATATCTGATATTATTACTCATTTTCAAGCATATTCAATTTAACTCAGACGGTTACGTAAAAAAAAAAGATTTTTCTTCATCTTCTTACTTAGCCTGAATGCTCATATAAAATATCAAAAATAATGTCGTTATTTATCTCTTAACTGTCGACGTGTATATTTAACTTATTGTTTTTTTTTGGCCAAGACTCCCATTGGAGTCCTATACTGACTAACCATGGTTGGTGGTCTTCATTTTGTGGGACCGCCACTCAATGAAAAAAGTCAACGTCCCAGGCCGAATAACTTATTGTTATGGACTGTACTTATTTGAAGTAATAAAACATTTCGACACGGTGTCAAATTAGAAGGTTATCTTAGAAAATGAATATCTTATTTATTTAATGTAATTTACAACTGTACAAAATAATAAATACAATAAGTAAATTTGTGGAATGTTTCATTTACACTTGGAAATTCTGGGAAGGAACCGTCCAGTATTAATTTAAATTAGAAGATCCTGAGGCCATCTTCTTTTCAGACGCCTCGGAGGATTATTAGGGATTAAGAACTAATGGGTTATAGAAGAATAAATGGAGTTTGGAATCGAAAGACGCATATCTGTTTTGGGGAACATCAAGGATTATAGGTTGGACTTAGGATTGTAAGGATTGGATGTGGGAGGAATTTGATGGTTTGGTAGAGCCCCAGAGCTCAGTTCCATATGTCCAAATTGGTATGATTATCATTGTGTATAATCATTTTTGGTTGTGAATGGGAAGTTTAGAGCGTTTGTCAAGTAGGTGTGCAATCGAAATCTACGAGCAGTTTCTTGTCGTTTCAGTCTTGTTTGTGGATTTCAAGTAAGTCTCTTTTCAAGATGGAGTCTTAAGTATCGAATCTTTTCAACTGGCCTTAAATGAATGTTTGAATTTAAAAAGACACTACTTTCTTCTGCACCCCCTCCTTTGAAATTTAGTTTACGTTCATAAATATCATCATACTTATGTACTTCTATTATTAAATAAATGTCGAAATTTACTGGCAAAGATGATTTGAAATTTTAACGTTCGTGAACATAATTTTATGCCTTAGTTGGAACAATACACCAATAGCGATTGTTACGTTACCTACCGAAGATTCTATTTTTACATGTAATAAAAAATATTATTGTTAGGACAGCCTGTATCTATTACTTTTTCTATACCATAGAACATAAAAGCCGTTGAGTGAGAACATTTTTCAAATTGGTCAATAAATTTCTAACTATTTAAAAACGTTTGATTTTTTTTAATAAAAATTAATTTTGATGAGTACAGAAATGACTACCTCTCTTGCTTTAATTAACTTATTTATCAATTCTAGTTTCTAAAATCCTTCAGTTTTAATTTTTTAGAATTAATTTTCTAGATTTAGGATTTGAACATTGATAGTTGGTGCTCTCAGCATAGAATTCATGACGTTCTTATACCTCTAATTTTTAATAATACGACGTTTTTGTGCCTCTAGATGTTTAATAATACGACTTTTTTGGTGCCTTATGAATTTAAAAATATGATTCATTATTTAATAAAATATCTAAATTTGAAAGGCACGTGAATTCTCTTTTTCTGTCCAAGTCTGAACCATTTGTTTTCATTTTCAAATTATCTTCATTAGAAAATGTCTGGTACTCTTGAAACTCTTCTACTGCTCATATTACCCAATCTACCGGTCGTATTGAGAAAGTAAATTCAAGTATATGATACGATAGGACTAGGAGGAGCCGAAGACGCTGGGGTAGAAAGCCAATGATATCGATCGGTAAGGAAGAGAGGACTAGCTATTGGTTAATGAATGACTAAGTTGGCGAAGGTGGGGGTTGGCACCCCTGCTATGGGAGGCCCCTCCTAATGGATACCCTATGAGTCATCCAAGGGTCTCCGCCATTTTTCTGCCTCCCTACGGCCCTCCTCTGTTTGGAGCGACCTCTTGATGCCACCTGGAGGTCGCGATCCTAGAGCCGGAACAGGGGAGAAAGTACCGTACTGCTGGATATAGGAACAGGCGGGGGCTTTCATCAGGCCTTCAAACAGTTGTCTTGAGAACAGTTCGAAACACAAAAACTTCATCTTAAATCTTCATTGAAAGTTAAAAAACTTCATCTCTAAAAGCCGTTACATACTTAAAGCCAGACGTGGAATGAAGGGATTACTTTTTGTTCATGGACCGTGATTCTATGGGTACCTAAAGTATTAGGTATTTGATAGTAATCCACCATTTCATTTTTGTTTTCAAGAGGTTTCGAATTTCATGTTTTAATTAAGCTAAATAGACAAATAAAGGAGAGACAATAGAGGCAGCTGCCCCCCTCCCTCCCTAGAAGTTAACGAAATTATTAATTTAATAAAAGTCAATTTTTTAAAAAATTAAATACTAATTGTAATCTTCAATTCAATTCAATGTAATCTTAAATACTAATCTTCTTCTAATTAAAGTTTCCTGGAAAAACTCCCTTAAATCCATATTTTTATTTTAAAGAGGCCTGTTTAATTTCTTTTCACAATTTCTGTTAATTCTGGATATTTTCTAATCAATAGGGGCACCTAATAGTGATGGAGCACCTTTATCATGTATCGAACTTCCATTAAACCAAAACTAAAATTTAATCATCACTTAACCATTTCCATCTGTGACATACTTCCGATGGTTTAAATTAACCGAAGGATGGCTTAGACTTTTCACGTTTTGCAATTAGAATAGTCGGTATTTTTGACTATTTAAGTCCTCATGGAGCCAGGGGGTTTGGTATCTTGTCACTGATGTCCATTTTACGATTTTTTGTTATATAACATTTTCAAATTATAGCAAACGATTTCCTAAAGGTTTGGTTGAGAACAGTGCCCTATTATAAAATCTGACTTAAGATACAATTCTAAACTAAGAACTTGAAACCCAATGATAATGCAGGCTAGTAGTTAATGATTGTATATCTGTCTTCAATCTCACTGCTTTTATTTTCTTAGTGATGTGTGCTAAAAATTGCAAATATCTGTCATAGGTTACACCTAAGTAGGTTACATTTTTTTAAAGTTTACTCCGAGTTTCTTCTACTCTTCCTGAACCAAAAAATTTGTATTTATATTTAGGTTTTTCCGTTCTTCTATTACTTTTTGGCCAGTCCTTTCCGATTGTTTTACTGCCTTACTTTCTATTACTTGCCATGGCTAAACCATCAGCGAACGCTGATATGGTGTGGTACATTGCTCCAACATTTTGCCGGTATAAATGGAAAATAGTACTGTATAACAATTAGAAAAAAAAAACAAAAAAAAAAACACTGTCTGTGCTAATTAGTTTTAAATATGGACAATTATTAATGACTGAATTAAATATCAAGGTAAAAGTTTGGCCCATTTCCTAAGCGATGTTAGTTTATTTATGGATGTTCTTCTCTTATGTTACTTCATGATTTTATTATATATATACATATATTCTGCTCTGTAGTAAACCCTACATAGGAGGCGTATATTTTAATAATTTGTGTATACACCATGCAAATAGCATATTATATACATAGTGTTAGTACAAATGATTACAATGTTGTTACAATCTTATGTACAACGCAATAGAGAGAGAAATACAATATAAAATGCAACTACAAAGAAAGAAAACAAATATAAAATGGCATAATATATGAAATGACATATTTTGTATGATAATAATTTTTAAAAATTTTTTTTATTTGCTTGTAGCTCTACACATTAACATTTCAGGTCTATGTTGTCGGTGAACTCTTTAAATTATTCTTGTATTTGTTGTGTAATATTTGTAGAGGTAGTGGCCATGAATCCTATTGCAGTAGAGATGATTTCAACAAACTGTATCTTTTGTTGTCTTATATGTAAGAGTCGTATGATATATGTTGAAAAGTTTGTGGAGTTCTTCCGTCGCACTTACATGCGTCTGAGTTTTGTAAGTGAAATATCCTTAATTATTGGTTAGTCGGTCCGTGTTCTGTGAGGAATTGAGTCAGTTTGTAATGGATGCTTTTGGTTATGTTGTAGTTTCGTGAGGTTAGGTTCGGAATGTATTCGTATAATGGTCGTCCTTTAGTTGACTGTTGCCATTGTTTGTTCCACTCTTCGATTAAGTCAGTTACTAAAAAGTTTGTAACGTAAGAGACCGGGTCTAAGCTATATTCGTAAGGAAGTTGATGATCACAAGTTGCTGTCTTTGCTTGTGTGTCGTTATCTATAATGCCTCTGTGTCCTTTTACACAAAGCAATCTAGTTTTTATGTCCTTGTTCATTATTTCGATGAAGTTATTACGAATTTAGTGAGTCATCAGTTTTTTTATTTTGATGGAATAAATAACTATTATGTTATCAGTATAAACGTTGGATATAGGTTTTGTGTTGTTTGTTTGACTTAATATGTAGTCTGAAGCTTTTAGTACTGCCAGTTTTTCTGCTTGATTATTTAAGCAGTTTCGATAAAGTTCCTCATAGTAACTTGTTGTTATTTCCTGTGATAAAGGCGCAGTCTGTATATGTATGTGTGTGTATATATATCCAAGGAATTTTTGTTAAATCTTTATTTTTTTTATTTTTCCAGGAACCTACACTCTTTTTGTTGATATCTTATTCTTGTGAAATCCGAACTACGCTTCGGGCTTTTTGCTCATTATCCAGTTATAAAATAAAAATATTTAAAATCCAGTTTTTAGTGATCACTGAGTAATATTTTATTTTAGATATAAGGTTGAATTATAAAAATGAAGTAATAATGAAAATTCCTGTATTTTTTTGTAATTTCTTATACTACTCGTATAAATCCTTAAAATCGATTGATTGAAAAATAAACTATGTTCATTGTTAATAGATTAATTTAGTTATTGGGAATTGATTGCTCATTGTGCTTCAAACTCCAAGAACCCATATTCGAATCCAGCTGTGGCAGATATTTATTTTTTATTACTTTAGCCTTGAATCAGCCCTGTGGGTTCTAGCGGTTGAGCATGAATCTGACCAAATCACCTCCTTGTAACCGTACTTCCTTACTAAGTACTACAACCCTAATCCTTCATGGGTTGCAGCAGTACATATTTTTTTGTGTTTAATTTAGTTATTGCTTGAGAATAGTTATCAAGGGACAGATTATAAAATATATTAGTTTTATCAGCAAAAAAATTAGTTATACTCAAGTTTATATATATAAATTCTATAATATTTCTAAAATTCTTTTAAATATAAATCCGTTGTTAATCATACCATTCCGTTGTCACAAATCCATATTCTAAATTTATTCTTATTTTCTTTCGTAGCTGTATAATGTACAATTTAATGAGATGTATTTAAATCATTAGCCATAGTATATTATTATATTTAATAGGTACATAATTAAAATAATATACTGTAAGAGTGTCTGGAGAACTTGATATTCTCTTGGTACCGACTGGAGCAGGTAACATCCGACCTTTTGCATGGAACCATTTACATTTCCGGCCAAGGCCGCTCCGTGTAATTTAGAGGATACGGCCTGCTCCTAGCTTCTATCTCAATCGTTTTCATTGTTATTTATTTATTATCGATTATTTTAGAGTTTATTGTATTATTATAACTGTTACAGAATTATTATTATTTTAAAGGGAGTTCAGGGTGAGACTGTCCGTAATTGAGTGATGGAAAGTTTATCGAAAATGTAGTTCAGTGCAACCGAACTCAATATTCTATATCTATCAGTTGTCCAGATTAAAGATTATCCGGAAAACTGTCAACGTGTAGACAGTGTAGCATACCACTAACTGTTAACAAACTTATTGGCAGACTCCAGGCAATTAATTGATCCCGGACTCTCATATCATTTGGAAACATTTCAAACCATAATATCCCTTATTATTTTATTATATCCCTTATAATTTATTATTATATTATTTATGATTATACAACAAATTTGATTTATTTATTTTTTATTATCATAATAATTAATATCATTTTCTATTGTGGAATTGGTTTTTTTAATTATCATTATTATATCACCTGCTATCATCTTATGAACAGAATAATATTAAAAAATCTCTATTGACGATTGAACCCCAGTATGCATAGGAAAATATTTTTAGGGGATTTTCTTAATAATTAAAATAATAGAAAAAAGGCTATTCCAAAAAATAAAAAAATACGTTTTCTGTATACAAATTGAAATTCCTGTACTCTAAATATTTCTCAATTCCTCAATAATTCAAAGCAATGATTGAAATTTAGAAATAATGATTGGTTTTCTTCTCAAGATTGTCATGTTTTCTGCAACATTTATCACATTCACTTATTGTATTTTTTTTTTTTTGTATGTAGTTGTAAATATCAATAAATAATTAAACAAAATTCTTAGCCTAGCCTTTGTCACTATTTTTGAAATCAAAGATGAATTCCCAGTAAGATTTCATCCAAATTGTAGGAAAACATTGCTAAATAATGTGATCATACCAGCCAAGCTTTGAATTTTCGAAGTTTCATGGAAATTGTTTCATTTCATCAGTTATTCAACGGTATATTCCACTTTGTAATGCTTTTTTAGGCAAATATAATAGACAGTGCTGTGCTTACGAAGACAATCATTATGAACAACATTTTTATTTTTTCGCGAAATTAATGGTTTTGAAAAAAAAAAAAAAAAAGAGATAAAACTTCTAATCAAAGTTTTCAAACGCAGCAGATAGGTGAGTTGATGGATAGAAGTGAAATGGACGGGACCTTCTAGTACATAGGATTGGACAGAGCAATTGAAATGAATGTCTTGTAGGATATAGGAGAGGGTAGCTGAGGAAATGTACTAAAAAATATTGACATCGGTAGAAAGGTTAGTAAAATAAAGTGGGCGTAATATTGGGTTATAACTGTATCTCTGGTGATCCCAAAACCCAATAGGATTGAGCAATTTTCAAAATGTTAAAGTTTAGTTTTATTCCACTCGAGAGTCCGCCGTATACCAGACACCCAAAGTCGGGAAAAACATGAGAGGAAACGAAGAGTTGACGTTTTAAATGGAAGGAGGTAGCGGGATAGATTGAATTGCTTGATGTTTGCTTTAGTTCGCCAGGAAAATTGGGAGATGTTTTGTAAATTACGAGAAAATATTATATTAGGAGTTTCCATTACATGCAGCAGAATAATAGGTAAAGATAATTAAGAGACTTTGTGATAATAGACTTTCATTCGTACTCCAAATTTGAAAAAAAATAGAGTGTAGTATCTGAGATTGATTCATATACTTTTATTTTTGTTTTAATGATTGTGATTTAATATTAAAAATTATTTTATAAAATGAATTATTTTTATCCACGCTGCATTTCAAGCTTTTCAGATAAATCAGATCAATAAGAATGTAATTTGCAGTAGTAATTTTTATATAACGCTAATAATAATACGTTTGTTTTTTAACAACTTACTGAAGATAGAATTGTCAAGAATTTAATGAAACTTTTTTTTACTAATATAATTTAATCCAAAAATCTCATTTGAAAAATGTCGTTATGTTATTTTTACATTTTTAATTGCATCTTATTTCCCCTAAACAGTTTACCGATTTTAAACAAAACCATATTTGCTTACATATTAGGTCGAGTTATAAGTAACTTCCGATGCAACTAAGTAGAATCTATTGTTCTTATCTACTCGCTATGAGTTACCATTATAACAAGTTTTGGTTTCCACTATATGCCTCCATTTAGTATTTTGCCAACTGTTTTTGTAACTTTTTTTTTTTTTTTAACCTGAAGAGCAAGTCAAGCAGGTTGTCGAAAACTTCTTCCAGTTTTCCACCACTACCAACCACCAATCACATTTTACAAAACACTGCCAGGAAGATAGGGGAAGATTATAGATAATAGTGAATACATAATAATTTAATATAATTTTCTTATTTAATGAGAGCAAAATAAATGTGTGATACAAAAAACGGAAGTTACTTATGACCCATAATTTTTTCGAAAAATTTGCCTTGACGAAAAAATGTTACAAACATGGTGTAACGATAATAGAACCGACCATAAAATAACTTAACAGTTGATTACTCGTGTCATTTTTTTTTCTGTTTAATCCAGCGATGAATGAGCTAAGCAAATATTCCATGAATGTATTCGACAATTAGTCAGCATTTTCTGCGTGAATGTGTTCGTACTTCATCTCTTTGAAGTTTTATTACAAACCATTTCTGAGCAATCAGTTACTGTGATGAATAATTTCTATATCCCCCTGAAATACGATGTCATCTGTACTATATTTTTTAAAGATTATGTGATATATATATATATTTATTATTATATTATTTATGATTATACAACAAATTTGATTTATTTATTTTTTATTATCATAATAATTAATATCATTTTCTATTGTGGAATTGG
>NW_027114646.1:532719-533388 GCF_000696795.3 Halyomorpha halys
TTTGTAATGAATGGGAAGTTTAGAGCGTTTGTCAAGTAAGTGTTGTAGCAATCGGAATCTACGAGCAGTTTCTTGTCGGTATGTTTGTCATACCTCTCCATTAAAATTGAAATTTAAAAATCAATTTAGGAGGTCCCTATTCCAGCTCTTTCGTAAACGTCCTCTCGTATCTGGTGTCTCGTGTTGATAGTACTTGAATTTGAGGGTTAGTGTGCATTGGAAGTGTGTCGTGAAACTCGTTTATATAATGATTTAATGGTTGTACCTAAGGAGTTCGTAAGTCTTTGTGTAAGTTCTTGCTACTGATGTAGGGGGGAGCGCTACTGATCAGTCTTAATAATTTTGATCGAAATTGTAGCCGTTTCAGTTAGTTTTTTTGGCATATGCGTAAATTTGTGCACCGTCCAAGTCCAAATTGGTCTAAGAAGTTTATGAATAACTCTTTAGTTTTTCCGAAAGTGGTAATTTTTAATCGTTTATTTAAAAAATATAATTAAAAATAACAAAATAAAAGCTAAACTTCCGACTTAAATTATTATTTCATCATTTAAATATTTTGGTTTTAAAATTTTTAAATGCATCACAAACACTACAGGCACACATAACATCTATTGAAGAATGGTGTAAAAACTGGAGAATCAAAATTAATCCTGACAAATCCCACCAGAT